>NC_088925.1:12665000-12675000 GCF_038396675.1 Hydra vulgaris | reverse complement strand
TTAATTATTCATTCATTTTTAGCTGTTGTAATGCTGTTAGATTATTGTTTTGTTTATTCCAAGTTAAAAAACAAGTTGTGAGTAAAAAAAGTAACAAAGCTTGTTTTTATATACAGATCATTAAATAATAATTTTGATTGATGAAATATAGCAGTAACTTTGATATATATATAAACATTAGGCATTTTACTTCAGTAAATATAATTTACCAAAGTAAAATGCCTAATGCTTTTTTTTTTTAATCGAAAAAGTTGACTGAAAAGCTTATTTAATAAAAAGGAGTTTAAACCAAAAAACCATTTTTTGGGTAAAGTTATTTTTTTTTTTTAAAATTCAGTTAATTCAGAAAATTGTTAAATATTTTGTAAGCAGGTTATTCCATTAGTAACTTGGGATGTGAAACAGGATCAAATACTTTTTCAAAATCAGAATAGACAATGTCAGTAGCTACAGATTTAAGGTCCAGTCATGAAAACCTTCTAGGATGTTAGTACAAGAACTGCATTTACCGATAAAACAATGTTGCTCTCTTGTAATTAGTTTATAAAGTAAAGTATAATTTATCAGTTTGCTATTAATAATTCAATCCATTACATGACATTAAGTAGATATCAAAGAGATAGGTTGTGTGGGTTGGAGTTTTTTTATGAATCAGAATAATGTTTGCTACTTTCCAGTTTAGCAGTAAATCACCAGTTTTAAGTGAGATATCAATCAAATAGCTTAAAGGAGCTGCTAATATATATATGTATTTATGTGTATATTTAGATCTATATATGCATTTTTGTTTTTGTTTTTTCAATTCTGATTCACTCCCAACAAGGCTGCAATCACTATTAAGTTGAGAGTTACTAGAAGAAAAGAAAAAAAGGAAACAGGTGACAGAAGACCTAAAATGTTAAAGGTTGTATGAATCAGGGAAAGATGGGAGAGAGTTCCAAAGGGTTGAAGTGTGGGGAAAAAAACTGGATAAATAAAAGTTTTTAGAGCATGGGAAAAGATACAGTAAAAGAATGAGACTTTGCTGAATGATAAGTATAGCATTTGTAGAAAAAAGAAAGAGATGCAACTTGATGGGAAAAAGGCTCCAGTTTAGCAGATAGACTGGATCCAACTACATTTAAAATGCGTTTTTTAAACTTGTCTAGAAGAAAAAGAGCATCATTAGAAGAACCAGCCTAAGTATGACAGCAGTATTCCATACAGGGACAAATAAGAGATTTGTAGAGGTAGAGAATGGAATCAGAAGAGAGAGAAAATGGTGAGCACGTAAATAGTTGAATCATCAGCAAAAAGAGCTACTTTGATGTAAGGTTGTTGTAAGATCATTAATGTAGATAACAAACATAACAGGACCAAGGATCCTTGAGGAATATGAATAGAGCCTTGAGGTACCCCAGAAGTTACTGGAAATGAAGAAGTGTTGGCCTTTAAGAATGACTTAAATAAAGTGATTAGAAAGAAATGATTTGATAATCTTTAAAACTTTCCCAGATACACCATATGAAACAAGCTTATGGAGAAGACTAGCATGCCAAACTTCATTGAAAGCCTTGTCAAGAGCAATAGCACTAGCCTCTCCACCTCCATCTAATGCACAATAAAATTTTTCATTCACAACAGTTAGCAAGTCAGCCATAGAGCGAGAGGATCGAAAACTGCATTGTCTTACAGTGAGTTATTTGACTCAAGATGGGGCATGACTAGTGAACAACCGGGGTTAATAATTGACCGGGGTTGGGGCCAGGTTTGATAAAATATAGCAGGGGCCAGGACCGGGTTTGTGACCGGGGCTTTATAAACATTTATACATCCTAAAGTATAATTTTTTAATTCAAAATTCATGTTATATTTTGTATATATATGCATATATAAACACCAATATGATCAACATGATCATCATCATCATCATCATCATCATCACCATCATCATCATCATCATCATCATCATCATCATCATCATCATCATCATCATCATCATCATCATCATCATCATCATCATCATCATCATCATCATCATTATCATCATCATCATTATCTTCTTCTTCTTCTTCTTCTTCTTCTTCTCTTTCGGCAAATACTACAGCATATAAATACTAAAGTTTATATAAATATAAAAGGATATTGTATGCCAGCATCTAAATAAATAGCAAACATATATGTTTATATTCATAATATGTATGCATAAAGCGCATCTTAGAAGCTTTAATTCCTACTGGACTAAAAGTTTGGAAGCTCTTATTCCTACTCTTTAAGGCAAACCTCATTCTGCTCCATATTTTTTCACCATTTTGAGCAGTTGCTTTGTTAATCATTTATTTCATCTTTTTTACAAGAACATCTCTCTTAAAATCAAATGTACTTTTATTTTTCCAAGAATCTAGTGTAAAAAGTCTGTCTGATGTTAAGCTCTTTTATTCTCAGTTTACTAAATCTTGTATCTTATATCAAATGTTTGGTTCTAGAGACTTTTGGTTAGTCTTCAACAATGTCAATAACTAAAGTAAGTCTAACATTTAATCTTATTAATTATATAATATTTTATAATATTTAATTTTTAAAAAGTGCTAAATAAGTGGTTCCAATTTTTCAAAACTCTAGAAAACACTTTGACCTCTCTAACTATCCTACAATTAGTCTTCACTCTGTTATGAGTTTCTTTATATAAAGTATAAAGGTTTTGAGATTATTAAATTATTTCTTACTAACTCCTGTAATAAAGTTATTCTTGAAGGCCTATGCTCTTCTTTATTTCAAGTAACTTTAAGGGTACCACAAGGCAGAGTTGTTAGTCCTTGGCCTTGATCTGGTCTTAAGACCGAAAATTGAGTCCTTGGCCTTGATCTTGGCCTTGGTCTTGGTCTTGAAAATTTTGGCCTCGGCCTTGATTGTTTTGGCCTTTAAAAAAAATACATATTTACTTATTGATTTCGTTGAATTCTGTGCATAACCTTGGTCTATTTTTACAAAATGTGGTTTTACTGTTACAGTACTTGCTACTTACAGTTTTGTTGATAATTGGCCTTAACGAAAGGCGAAAATTGAAGTCTTTGGTCTTAAAAATGTTTGCATAGGCGTTGACCTTGAAACTCTTAATTTTGGCTTTGACCTTAAAACTCTTGTCCTTGGCCTTGTCCTTGGTCTTGTAACTTTTGGTCTTTGTCTTGGCCTTGTAACATGTGGCCTTGGCCTTGCTATTTTTGGCCTTGTTAACAACTCTGCCACAAAGTATCTTGTGGTACCCTTAAATCTTTGCTCCTGTATTGTTTCTGTTATCTACAATATCAATCTTCATGAAAATTTAACATCTAAAGTGGCTCTATTTGTTTACGACTCAACTTTATACTCTTGTCTTGACAAAAAATCTTTACTTTTAGATTGCTTAAAACAAGCAGCCAATTTTTAATCTGATCTCTCTTCTGTAACAGCCTAAGGCTTGCTGTGGCTTATGGATTTAAATTCTGGACTTAAAATCTGCAATTTTTGTTAGACAACAAAACTCATTTATTTACTGCAAAAAAAAAAATCGCAATAATGCTGGTATTCCTATATTGATGAATAACAACCCTCTTACTCTCAGAAAAAGTCTAAAAGCGCATTGTAAATGTAATGCGGTCATAGTGTAGTGGTAGAACACTTGCGTCATAAGCGAGAGGTACTTAGTTCGATTCCCACCATGTCCCTGGTAGTACCGCAGTCAACTTGTTTCTCTGCTCAGTGGCCTTGGTTGTCAAGGTTCGTATTTCGGAGTTATATAATTGAGAGAGGGTTATAACCACCATTATGTAACCTACTCGTCTATTGTGGCGTTTTCAGCCATGGGGAGGTGAATTAATATAAAAAAACTCTCCCATTGTTGTAAAGTTGAATTTCTTTCTTTTTTTTACAAATACAATCATGGTCAATGCTCAAACAAGCTATCATCTCTATTACGATAAACCTAAACTCATTCTTGCTTGTTTCTTATTCAACAAGTTGCATCCTTTTACTGTATCTGTCCCTTCATGTTATAAAAAAGGTTATTCTAGTTTTTTTCCTTGCACATCAAAGAAACCTTATAACTGTTAGCCATCTTCATGTTTTTCTTGTATATACAATCTACAACTTTTCAAGTCTTCAGTTAAACATTTCCTAGTATTTATTACTTATTCTCTATTTCAAAGTAACTCATAACTTAATAGTGCTTGCTTGCAATCTTGTTGGAAGTAAATTAGAGTTTGAAAATATATAAATATATGCCAGTATTTAATAAATAGTAAATGTAAGCATAAAATTATAATATATAAAGAATTATAAAATTTTTTCTAGCCCTGGCTATCAACCCCTGCTAAATCTTATAGTTTAGCCGGGGCCCGGTTTAAAAAAAGTCTAATTTTTAGCTGGGATCGGGGCCCCAGTCACTTACTAGGTATGAGAAATTAGTTTATCAAAGACTCAAAATCTTGTTAATAACAGAAAGAAGGCTGATCGGATGATAATTGGAGACGTCAGAATGTTCACCGGGTTTTTTGAAAATTTGAAAAAATTTAAAAAAATTTAAAAAATAACCAGCTCAGGTATATCTTGCGTTTCTGAGGTAATTTTAGAAGTTGCTATAGATAAATATAGCACAAAGAATTCCAAACTTATTAAAAATGATATCTTCACTGCAACCTGAACTTAAAGCATGGTTTATCTTTAATAAGAATGTCAATTATGAGGTTGCTTTTTTTATTGGTTCATGCTCCAAAACTAATTTCAAAGTAATAATTAAAATACAACAACAACTAAAATTTAAATGATCTGAGTGAAATTAGTCAGTGAAAAGATTATCCTTTTTAGAAAAAGGCTGCTTGACACCGATGAACCATCTCCGGTGTCTAGTAGCACCAATGATGATTTACCTCCACTTCATAAGAAAAAGAAATGTA
The DNA here is from genome assembly GCF_038396675.1 of Hydra vulgaris. NCBI lineage: Eukaryota > Metazoa > Cnidaria > Hydrozoa > Anthoathecata > Hydridae > Hydra > Hydra vulgaris. Next base: position 12,670,090 of record NC_088925.1, on the reverse strand, counting down.
AATGAAAACAATCATAACAATATGTAGATGCGGATAAGAATATATATGTATGTAATACTGGTAGAATAAATGTGAATGGCTCAAAGTCTCAATGAAATGGACAAAAGTTCACAAAATATGATGTTTAATAACTAAGAAATGATTTATCTATGGAGTTCTGACATTCGTTTCTAAATGGCATCACTAAATATTCATTGAGTCAGCATTGAAAAATAAAATAACATTATAAGCCACTGGCGTTATTAGGCTACTTGACCTTATATATATGTATTTATGTATATATGCATATATATATATATATATATATATATATATATATATATATATATATATATATATATATATATATATATATATATATATATATATAAATTATAAATTATGTTGTGTATTCTACAAATAGAGTGCTCAATGTTCTAAAAGAACAGAGCAATAATAAATTAGTAAAAACACATATCTAATTTTTGATTACTTCAACACTGTGTTTCACCATCAGTAGGTTCATCAGGAAGAATGTCTAAACATAAAAAAATTTTCAAATTATAGAAAAACTATTTCACAGGAAGTTGGGAATTGTTATAATTAATTATGTAATAACTGTATTTTGCAACCAGGAAGTTGCATCAACTACATTAGATAATTAAAAAATCATGAAAAGAATTCTTTATAATTAGGATAAATTTGGACTGGTCATTTGTTTTTATAATTTTTTAAAAGGAACTTATTTTCATGTCTGCATTTAGAAATTAATTCTGATTTTTTATTCAGTAAATTTTCTTGATCTAAATGAGTAATAATTTTAAATTTTTCTTGTAAACATTGTATACATTTTTTGGAAATGTTATTATAGGCAGGCGCAGTTTTTAGGATAGACCAGTTTAATTTAAAATTTATATATATTTTTTTTAGTTGCCATATATATTTAGACAGCATAGCCTCTTTTGAGTATTTTTTATGTTTAAAAGTTATTAGGCTACTTGACCTTATATATATGTATTTATGTATATATGCATATATATATATATATATATATATATATATATATATATATATATATATATATATATATATATATATATATATATATATATATATATATATATATATATATATATATATATATATATATATATATATATATATATAAATTATAAATTATGTTGTGTATTCTACAAATAGAGTGCTCAATGTTCTAAAAGAACAGAGCAATAATAAATTAGTAAAAACACATATCTAATTTTTGATTACTTCAACACTGTGTTTCACCATCAGTAGGTTCATCAGGAAGAATGTCTAAACATAAAAAAATTTTCAAATTATAGAAAAACTATTTCACAGGAAGTTGGGAATTGTTATAATTAATTATGTAATAACTGTATTTTGCAACCAGGAAGTTGCATCAACTACATTAGATAATTAAAAAATCATGAAAAGAATTCTTTATAATTAGGATAAATTTGGACTGGTCATTTGTTTTTATAATTTTTTAAAAGGAACTTATTTTCATGTCTGCATTTAGAAATTAATTCTGATTTTTTATTCAGTAAATTTTCTTGATCTAAATGAGTAATAATTTTAAATTTTTCTTGTAAACATTGTATACATTTTTTGGAAATGTTATTATAGGCAGGCGCAGTTTTTAGGATAGACCAGTTTAATTTAAAATTTATATATATTTTTTTTAGTTGCCATATATATTTAGACAGCATAGCCTCTTTTGAGTATTTTTTATGTTTAAAAGATTGTTTGTGATTGGCATAACGTTTTTTCCATTTGCCCTCGGTTAAGCCAATATAATGTTTATCAGGGTTGTTTTGCGAGGAAACAATGCATTTGTAAATAATATTTTCTGATAAGCATTTGCCATTCAAAGGGCAGTCAAGTTTTTGCTTGCAGTTACAATTTTCAGTATTTTTTTCTTTGAGAAATTCATTTTTATTAATCAATGCAAAATTATGGCCTTTTATAATTCTTTCAATATTTTTTGTACAGTTATAGCTTACTTTAATAGTGTTTCTGTTAAAAATTTTGTGCAATTTATTAGAGGGAGGGAAATGTTTGTCAACTAATTTTAAAAACGCTTTTCCAATATTTGTTGAAACATTTTGCTGTACAGTGGGTTGAACCAAATTATATTTCTATTTCTATTTCGCTTTTTTGCAATTTTTGTATATATATATATATATATATATATATATATATATATATTATATATATATATATATATATATATATATATATATATATATATATATATACACATAGGGTGAGGCAAAATTAACTTGCCTATTTGAAAGAGCTGTTATTTTTTATTTTGATATTAACTGTCATTATTTTTTTTTACAGTTGTAAAGTAGAATAGCACAAAATTAATTATGAATCGATTCAATCCACAACAACGTGCAGATATTGTGACTATTTTTATTAAAAAAATAAGTGAGTTGTGTTAACTCAACGAGAATATTGAAAAAGACATCTTAATCAATCAGCACCTGATAAAGAAAACAATTCATGCTTTATTAAATCGATTTGAACAGTGTGGAACAATTTTAGACTCTCACCATTCAGGAAGACCAAGAACCACCCGCTCTGAAGAAAGTATTGCCTGTGTTCGTGAAAGTGTTGCAGAGTCACCAAAACCATCAACAAGAAGATGTGCTCAACATATAAACATTTCTCAGCGCTCTCTTCGACGAATTTTGAAAAAAGATTTACACCTTTTCCCTTACAAAATCCAGTTAGTGCAAAAGCTATTGCCCAGAGACCATAATCAGCGTTTGAAGTACAGTAATGTCATTTTGAATCTTGTGAGAGAAATTGATAATTTTAGTGAAAAAATGATAATGAGTGACAAAGCACATTTTCATTTCAGTGGCCTTGTCAATAAACAAAATTCTCGATTCTGGGGATCTGGGGAAGAGAAAGCCAACAAATCATTAATGAAACATCATTGCATCCACAAAAAATAACAGTTTGGTGCGCTATTCATGCTAAAAATGTCATTGGACCTTATTTTTTTGAAGACAAAAATGGATAAATAACAACTGTTACTGGTGATAATTATCGACAAATGATCTGAGACTTTTTAATGCCACAAATGGAAGAACAAAATCTGGACAATATGTGGTTTTAACAGGACGGTGCCATACCACATACAGCCAAAGAAACAACACAGGTTTTGAAAGACCTTTTTCCAGGTCGATTAATTTCTCATTTTGGTGATTTGCATTGACCTGCAAGATCACCTGATTTAACAGCTCCAGACTTCTTTTTATGGGGTTATTTAAAAGAAAAGGTGAGGGTGAATAAACCACAAACTCTTGATCAACTGAAAAACAATATTCGACAAATGGGGGAGTTAATTTTGCCTCATCCTTTATATGTGTGTGTATATATATATGTATATATATATATATATATATATATATATATATATATATATATATATATATATATATATATATATATATATATATATATATATATATATATATATATATATATACTAGTAAGTGTAGAGAAGACTAATATATACATGTATATATTAGTCTTCTCTGTTTTACCCAGTGTTTTTTGGTTTAACTGACCAGTAAAAACAATTAAATGTCGATACTATGTGTTAGTGGTTAAATTGACCTAACACATTATAACATATATATATTTCTCTACTATATAGATCAGCGTTTGCTTACTATTTTATATATATATATATATATATATATATATATATATATATATATATATATATATATGTATATATATATATGTATATATATATATATATATGTATATATATATATGTATATATATACATATATATATATATATATATATACAGGGACTAAAAGCTTGATGAGGGCCGGGAAAATTTTGAGTAAGAAGAGAACACACCAGAGGGTACAGTTTGTCGGAAGGGGGCAACTTGCCTCCCCACCAGCTAGTGTGTAGGTGTGCGACGCTAGCTGGTGGGTCATCCAAATACCCACAAACTCTCTTCGTAGGCATTTGGATGTAGTCACAAACACCATGAATTTAACAGGAAATTACATTTACTTTGTGTACAACATTAGTTTGGTTTATTTATTACATTATCAATATAAATAACTAATTTTAACAGTTTTGAAAGACCTGTACACTTGATAAGTTTCATGATAATCCATCATATTCCTCCAAATTTTCATCTAAGATCTTAATGCTATTTTTTAGTGCAACATTAGTGCACTAGTGCAACATTAGTGCACTAGTGCAACATCAGTGCACTAGTGCAACATTAGTGCACTAGTACACTAATGTTGCACTAAAAAATAGTATTAAAATCTACACATTTTTATTCCATCACTTTTTCTTTGCAAAGAAAGGTAGAACAAAAAACATTGTTATATACATATTTGATGATGATTGTGATGGTAATAATGATGGTAATCATGATAATGATGGTGATGATAATGAAGATGATAATGTGATGGAAATGGGAATGATAATGATGATGGTGATAATGATATTAAATAGTATTTGAAACTCTTGCAAGTTCTGAATATATTCATTAACAAACTTCCTTGAAAATTTAAAAACTAATAATTTTACCTTTTAATCAGTTTTGGATTGTTTTGATTTTCTTTAACTATAATCTGATTGTTTCATCTGTTGTTTTTGGTTATCAAGCAGTGAAACCAAGTTTCAGCATGAAATGATTTTTATGTTACAAGCAATAACATAGTGGTCTTATGTAACAAACAGTAGCATTGTAGTCTTATGTTACAAACAGTAAATCTTATGTAACAAAAAGTAACAGTGTTCAATGCTTATTTAATAACAATACTTCCTTTGACTTTCAAAAAAATTTAAAATGCAAAGTCTTGCTGTTGAGCAGGGCAAAATATGTTTAGGAATCTGTGTTAAAAATTTTAATTTAAGTTGATAAGTTGAGAGGCAAAATCCATTTATTAGGTTTTAAAGTAAATAACAAAAGTTTTTCAACATTTTTTATAGCCATTATAAATAATTTTTTTTAATTTTACTGTTTTTAATTTTATTTTGAAATTTATTTATTTTCATAAAAAAAAAAAAAAAAAGAAAGGTTTATAATAATT
>NC_088925.1:12547500-12662500 GCF_038396675.1 Hydra vulgaris | reverse complement strand
TATTTTACTTAGTCTATACAACTGTTTTGCCTAAAGTTGCTTACTATTCATATTGACCTCAAACAACATTTCATTCCAAACAAACAAAGAAACAAAAATCTTAAAACTTGAAGTGTTATTTGCAATAATCTGTGATGTATTAGCAGGTGGTCCTGGTAAGCTTGTGTTGTTCTTAGCCTATGCCAAAGCATTTTAGATATCACCAATTAAAGAAGTTTCAAAGCATCAACTTAACTTTCTATATATAGCAACAATTTTTTTTATCAGTTTACTAATGTTTAAAATTTCTAATATATCCATTAAAAAAAAAGTTTTTTTATAATATAAAAATACTTTAAATATTGTACAAATACAAAATTAATAATCTTACCTAAAAAACCCAATCAAGCAGGCCAAGTCAGCTACCTAGTTTCTTTTTAATATTAATATACCAGTAGAGGTACATTTAATATCAGACCCAGCACATTTATATTTTCAATATAAATTTACTGGGTCTTGTCTTACCTGAGTTACCTACCATGAATAAAAGTTCTTTTTAAGTTTAACCTTTTTTTCACATTTTCAATAAAAAATCTAGGCACTCATAAATCATGTTTAAACAGAGGAAAAAAGCTAAATCATATTGGTGAATTTTTTTTTTTTTACATTTTTGTAAAGCAACATTTCATTAACAATTATTAATGTTTTGTTTGTCTTAATATACAACCAACAAAGTTTTTTTTTTTAAATCCTGAATATGTCTCATTTAAATTTAGTGCATCATTGGAATCTAGTTGTCTGTTTATCCTTCTGTGTTTATATATATATATATATATATATATATATATATATATATATATATATATATATATATATATATATATATATATATATATATACACATATGTATATATACACACACATATATATACACACATACGTATATATGTATATATACATATATGCATATGTGTGTATATATATATATATATATATATATATATATATATATATATACATATATATACATATATATATAGATATACTGCCTTCGGAATTAGGGTCAGCGTTCGGCAATGCTGACCTAACTGCCAATCTTAAACTGTTTGAGGTCGGCAACAAATTGTTGACCTCGTTTCTATGTTTTATGATAAAAACTTTGTATTAAATTTTTTTTGCTGACCTCTTAAATTTTAAGGTCACCAATTTGATGCCTACTTTATTTTTCCTAATTCTGAGAGCTGATATATATATATATATATATATATATATATATATATATATATATATATATATATATATATATATATATATATATATATATATATATGTATATATATATATATATAGAAAAAAATAAAGTGGGCAATAAATTGCTGACCTTAAAATTTAAGAGGTCGGCAAAAAAAATTTAATACAAAGTTTTTTTTCATAAAATATAAAAATGAAGTTGGCAATTTGTTGTCAACCTCAAACACTTTAAGATCAGCATTTAGGGTGGCATTGCAGCTAGCATTGACAATTCTAGTTGTTAGCCCATTCTAGTTGTTGACAACTTGATTTAAAAAAAAGTTGTCTTGTTTGTTGCAGGTTTCCATGATTTGCTGATATTCTTGTGGAGCATTAACAGCAATACAATGTCACAAATGGAATAGAAAAAAACTTTATTTCATTTGTTGTTTTACATTGCTAAATCAGGTAACTTCTTACCTATGGCTCTTCTAGAATGATGAGATCTACTTCTCTTTGAATGCTGTCTATATCAAGCAAAAAGCAGATCCGCATTGACTTGTTGAATGATTGTTGTGCATGATTTTGCATATGTTGAGGTTAAAAAATATGGTTTGCTTCTTGAACTATTTGACTGCATGATTTATGTTTTGTATTTTTATTGCATCATCTGTTTTTATGATTGAAGTCATTATTTGTACCGGCATATAAATAATGACTACATAATGGAAATCTTGTTTGTACGCAAGAAATGTTTAAATATAATAATTTTTTATGTCATTAATATATTAGCGTAGTGCTGTGGATGTAATAATGATCTTATTTTAAGGCACAGCTGTCAGGGTTGCGGGTTCAATTCCTCCTCAGGGAGGTTTTTATCTTTAAGTAGTTTTATGTTTTTTAACTATTATTGTTGTTTATTTATAGTTATTTTTATTATTTATTTTTATTTTTCAAAGTTTCATAAAATAAATGCATCTATGTGTACATAAATTGGCTGATATAGGCGTATTTGCAGTGGAGTGCACATACATCGGTTGACTTAAATAAGGATAGGCACAGTAGAGGGTACATTCATCAACAGAGGGTTTAGGTTTTAGTAGGCATTTAAACATTATTTTAACGTCTTCACAAATTTAATTATTTTCAAATAAAAAAAGTCATTTTTATATTTTTTTCAATAGAGTTTATGAATTAATTTAACTATATAAAAAAATTATTAAACTAAATAACAGTAGATTTCTATGTGAATCTGTCAAAATAATTAACAATAATTTAACATAATAACTTATGTTTGTTTATGTATTTAAATACATTTGTGCAAATATAAAAAAAAAATAGTTTGGCGCTCGTACAAATAATGCTTTGGTTGAAAGGTTGTTTATATAGTGTAGAAACATAGGTAGCACTAAGACTGAGCCTTGTGAAACTTCGTTTGCAATATTTAATTATGCTGAATGGCTATTGCTGATGACCAAATAAAATTAATGTTTATCATTCTCTGGTTTAAAGTCCTCCCAGCTGCTCTTAATGCTGGTGCATCTCACTATTTTTTGTCTTCCATCAACATTTTCTGAAGTATTATTAATAAGTTTGTTGAAGGAACCCAATACGCACTAACTCTTGAAGACCAATAATATGAAACTTGAAGGATAACATAAATCTTACACGAATGTTTTTATTTTCAATATTTTAAACTTTTTTAGATAAATTATTGATGGAATTTATTTGGCTTATTGAACTGGATCTATATTTAATGTCCTTGCAATCCCTAATTTTACTGTTTTTTAAACTTGTAATAATTTCTTTTTACTGAGAGCAACTCTTAAGTATCTAGTTTCAGTATGCATTTTAAGTGGACTTATATTCATAAAGTTCAAAGATGAATTAAGATTTTCTTTTGAAAATTTTTTTTAGTAGTAAATTCATTATCTTTATCTTATATAAATAAGGCTGCAATACTGTTTTATAATCTTTATATGAGATCAAATCCTGTACCATTGACATGTCTTTCTTCAGGAATTTTTGCTGGAAAATTTCTTTTCCACTTGTCAGCAAACCGGTTAATATAATATTTTTCTTTTAAAAAAGCTTACGCAATAAATATAAACTTTAAGCTCACTTTTAAACTTTTAAACTTATTAATTTTGAAAAAATTTTTTTTACTTGTAGTTATAATAATTTTAACAATAATTATGGTTAATTTTAAAAATAATCTTTTGATAATAGTTTTAAAAATAATCTTTTCTTCTTTTCTAATTGTGTAAATTAAATGAATTACAGCAAGTTTTGTAAATTGTAGCATAGTGCTTTAAGTGAATTTATTTGCAGTGCAAGCAATCTGTAGCTTTTTCATTCATTTTAGTCCCAGAGCAACATAATCTTTTTCTACATTATTGAGACTTGAAACTTTTTTGACACCTATGGTTTTCACATATGTTTATGACAAAACTATTTATTTTTTAAACCAGTAGAACAGCTTTCTTTATCAATCATATTGGTAATTTAATTTGTAAATATGATAAAAAAAAAAAAAAAAAAAAACATTAATGCAACTTAGAAATATTTATTGTTTGAAGATTTATACATCTTTAAAGTGAAATATTTATAAGTTTTTATACATTGAAGTGAAATGTATATAAGTTTATATACTTTTAAGTGAATTGCATATAAGTTTATATATTTTTAAGTGAAATGCATGTAAGTTTATATAGTTTAAAGTGAAATACATATAAGTTTATATAGTTTGAAGTGAAATGTATATAAGTTTATATAGTTTGAAGTGAAATGCATATAAGTTTATATAGTTTGAAGTGAAATGCATATAAGTTTATATAGTTTGAAAATTAAAATTAAAAAAAGAAAATGCAAGTTTGTATACTAAAATTTTACCTGAGATACTGGAGTTCTAGAAATCTTTTTTTAAAAAAGATATTATTTAAGGTTTATTTTAAAAACTTTTAATCCAAATAAATCAAATAGTTGATTTACTTGGATTGTAATGTTGAGTGGTTTAATATTGTATTAAAATACAAAAATCTCTCTTGTAGAAAAATGCTCAATAATTTATAAGTTGAATTTAAATATTATCTTTATATAATTAAAATGAATAAAAAACAACAATTTATGGAACTTGAAGTTTCATATCTTGTAGGCAATCATCAGCCATAAAATACCAAAAATAGTATATATATATATATATATATATATATATATATATATATATATATATATATATATATATATATATATATATATATATATATATATATATAGAACTCTTATATGTTGTCCGAAAGTTTTTTCCATATTTTGTTGACAAAAAGTAAAAAGGAAAATGCAGGACTGGAATTTTTTTTTTATTAATTGATAGACTGCCTGCCCCAAACAAACCCTCAGTCGATGTAGCAGCACTCCGTTGTGAGTCAGGCTATTTGTCAGTTGATGTAGCAGCACTCCCTTGCGAGTCAGGCTATAAGATAGTCGATGTAGCAACACTCCGCGCATGATTTACAGTTAAAAAAATAAAAATAAAAACATTTTATTAAAAAAAATAAAAATAAAAACATTTTATTAAAAAAAATAAAAATAAAAACATTTTATTAAAAAACATAAAAATAAAAACATTGTTTATATTGTTAAAAACATTCAGAATGTTTTAAAGACATTCAGAATGTTTTTAAAAACATTTTGGTCAATTAAATTTTGTAATTAAATTAATGGTTTTGACTTTCGTCCAACACGCAAATGTTGGACGAAAGTCAAAAGTAATTAAAAGTGACGTATGTGTTGGCGTAAGAATCACTTTTTTCCTTCCGTGCTTCCCAAACGCAACAAACTATATATATATATATATATATATATATATATATATATATATATATATATATATATATATATATATATATATATATATATATATATATATATATATATATATATATGTATATATATATATATATATATATATCTATATTCATATATAAATATATATATGAATATAAATATATATATATATTTATATTCTTATATATATTTATTCATATTTTTTTAACATCCACAGTTAATAGATTAATTTAAAATTTGTTTATATATATATATATATATATATATATATATATATATATATATATATATATATATATATATACATATATATATATCTATCTATATATATAAACAAATTTTAAATTAATCTATTAACTGTGGATGTTAAACAATATGAATAAATATATATGAATATAAATATATATATTTATATTCATATATATATTTATATATGAATATAAATATATATATATATATATATATGAATATAAATATATATATATATGTATATTTATATTCATATATATATATATTTATTCATATTTTTTAACATCCACAGATAATAGATTAATTTAAAATTTGTTTCTAAATATATATATATATATATATATATATATATATATATATATATATATATATATATATATATATATATATATATATATATATATATATATATATTTATATATATTTATATTCATATATAAATATATATATATGAATATAAATATTTATATATATATATATTTATATTCATATATATATTTATTCATATTGTTTAACATCCACAGTTAATAGATTAATTTAAAATTTGTTTCTAAATATATATATATATATATATATATATATATATATATATATATATATATATATATATATATATATATATTTATATATATATATATATTTATATATATTTATATTCATATATATTTATATTCATATATATTTATATTCATATATAAATATATATATGAATATAAATATATATATTTATATTCATATTTATATTTATTCATATTGTTTAACATCCACAGATAATAGATTAATTTAAAATTTGTTTCTAAATATATATATATATATATATATATATATATATATATATATATATATATATTCATATATATTTATATTCATGAGTTAATAGATTAATTTAAAATTTGTTTCTATATATATGTATATATATATATATATATATATATATATAAATATATATATATATATATATATATATATTTATATATTGTTCGTCAAGGTTCATGTTTTGGAGCTATAGAATTGAGAGAGGGTTATAACCACAATTAAGTAGCCTCCTCATGTGTTGTGGCCTTCTCGGCCTTGGGGAGGTGAATTAACAAAAAAAAAAAAAGGACTAAAAAGAAGATAACAAATTAAATTTTTTTTTTCATTTTATAGATAGCCTGCCCATACCTAAACCCTCAGTTGATTTAGTAGCGCTCCTCACATGTTCTACCTATTTGTCAGTCAAAGTAGCAGCACTCCCTGCATGTTCTACCTACTTGTTAGTTAATGTATGTAAACAATAAGAAATAAAAAGTTAAAACATTCAAAGTGTTTTTATTTTTATTAAAAAAATTAAAACATTCCAGTCTATTAAGTCAGATTTATGTGTTTTTCAAAAAAATGATAAAATTTAAATAGTTTGCCCAATTAAATTTAATGATTCAGTTTTACTTAAATTGTACTTTTTAATTGTACTTGGTTTTGTCATTTTTAAAGAAAAAGAGTTGTTATGAGCCATTTTTTACCACAAGCTGTAAATTTAATGTCTTAGGAACATCTTTATATACCTTTGTTTTTTTGTATCAAATTTTCTTAAAAATTTTATTTGTTTATAAAATGTTTTTTGCCTAAAATAAAAAGTCAATATTTTTAGTGGTCCTTCAGCTTTACCTTACAGCAATCTGGACAAGACAGCTAAGCTACGAAGAACTCAATCTGAGTATGAAGAGGTCCTCAATAAATTTCTTAAAATGGGGTAGCGTTTTTATATTTCAGGTGTTTAAAATATTTTTTTATTTAAACAAAATACACAATTAAAGTAAAAATTGATTTTTATTAGCTAACTTTTTAGATCTGGATTGACTTCTGAAGAAACTCTAGAAAAGTTACGCCGCCCTTCATTTGATAATTGGCAGTGGGAAGATGCAGAGATGATGTTTCTTGTTCAGCAAATGTTTTTGGATCTTGGACTTGTTGAAACTTTTCATATTGATGTATGTATTTCACATATGTCAAAGAATACATCGTTTTGGTTGTTTATTCTTTTTATGTCTTGAACCATGTCCTTCAGCTAACTGCAATATTTCTTACTTAGGAAACGAAGAAGTTTATTTGTCTAATTTGCAAATTAAATTGATGTCTTGCATGCTTTTTTTTTAGTTAACATGTGAAGACTCGGCTTAAATGCATAGTATATACAAATCTTTGTATTACTTACATTTTAATAGGTCTTGCCATAACACAACTAGAGTAAAAAACTTGAGGCAAGTTTTAAAATATAATAGAAATTTAACTCTTAAATTTAGCATTATAAACCAATTTTTTTTTAATGATATATCCAAGTAAAATAACATTTTTAACCTGGGAGAAGTTATTAAATATAAAATTTATGTCTAAATTTAAATGTTTAAGTTATGAAAAAGAAATGGTATACTTAATCAGGATCTAGGTAATTGAGAAAAGCTGAATTTTTTCAAACAGTTAGTATATAGTTTTGTAACCAACATGTGAACCTTATGTAATAGAAGATAATAATTGAAGATGATAAAAATAAAGTCTATGGGCTCTACTGCTCTGTTTCACTGAGATTACTGAAATAAGAAGAAGGCTTGGGTAAAGTCTTGAGTATAAGACTTGAAACAAATTTTATTCTCTGTTTAATAATGAATTAATATGTTTTATAAATATTTGTTTATTTGCTGCATTAAAGTTTACAACAAAATCTATTAGCAACAGCAATGGTCTTGCCTCATTCAGCTCATTTTATGGATGACAAAGTCTAGTAGTGTGGTAGTGGTGTAGTGGTAGAGCACTCATCTCATAAGCAAAAAGTTCTGAGTTTTATCCCCACCAGGTCTCTAATAGTACTGTGCTCAACTTGTTTCTCCAAACAGCAGCCTTGTTCATCAAGGTTCATGTTTTGGAGTTAGAGAGTTCAAAGAGGGTTGTAGCCACAATTAATAGTAGCCTCCTTGACTGTAGTGGCCTTCATGGCCTTTGGGTAGGCGAGTTAACATATATATATATATATATATATATATATATATATATATATATATATATATATATATATATATATATATATATATATATATATATATATATATATATATATATATATATATATATATATATATATATATATAATATATATATAAATGTCAAAAAATCACTGTTACAAAAGGATTGCTAATATCCATGTGGGTTAAATTTGTTAAATTCAAATTAATAAAGGTAAGGTATAAAAAGTTTTAAAATCTTCAAAAAGTTTTTTATCCAGAAAGCAGGAGAGCAGGGAAGAGATGCCCTTGTAAATAGTTTTAAGAATGCATAAATGTTTTGTGGAACAACTTAAAAAGTAAAAAAATATTTTTAGGTCAATAAGCTGTAAAATATTAGGTGAAAAATTACTTTTGTTGCAGAGGTGTATTGCAGAGGTTTAAAAATCTAATAAATCATAATCATTTTCTACAGAGTGAGAAGAATGGTCTTTGTTGAGAGATTTATTGAAAGAAAATCTGTTAGCAAATTTTTCTGCTTTATCCTTGAAAGAATTGATACTGATAATAATTTGAGTTATTCTTTAAGAAAATTTATCTTTCTCAAGATAGATAGATTTTCTATCTATCTTGAGATAGATCAAAAATCTAGTCATTATTTTACCTAGTCTCTCATAATTAAAAAATGTTTAATAACATTTTGTAATTATGCTTTACAAAAAATTTTAGAAAATGTTAAAAATATATTTCTTTTATGTCAGGAATATTATTTTTTAGTATTATTGTATATATATATATATATATATATATATATATATATATATATATATATATATATATATATATATATATATATATATATATATATATATATATATATTGTACCTTTCTAAAATCACAATGTGGTCATGCAAAATACTGAATTAAAGCATGACTTTTTATTTTTGACACATTTTTTTTATTATTGTTTTTTGACTTGATTCTCTTATTTATATATATATATATATATATATATATATATATATATATATATGTGTGTGTATATATATATATATGTGTATATATATGTATATATATATTTATACATATATATGTATATATATATATATATATATATATATATATATGTATATATATATATATATATATGTATATATATATATATATATGTATATATATATATATATATATATATATATATATATATATATATATATATATATATATATATATATATATATGTATGTATATATATATTAGGGTAGCCATTAAAACAACTTTTTTTTAAGTGTCTTCTCTTACCCTCTAAATGTGTTCTATATAATAAAATAATACTAGAATTAAAAAATTTTTGAAAAAAATATTTTTAAGGTTAGCTCAAGACCCTTAAACCCTATAATTATCAGAAAAATAGTTCTACAAAAGTATATCATGTTGGGACTCAAAAGAAGCAAAATTGTATCAAAATTTTAAAAATAGTTATCATTTTATAAAAAAATTATTATTTTAAATTTCACTGCTTAGAAAATGAATTTTAAAACTAAAAATTAAAAATATGCATTTTTACAAAAAAAATTTATTTTGATTTTTTTTTCTTAATGTTTATAATATATATATATATATATATATATATATATATATATATATATATATATATATATATATATATATATATATATATATTGCACAAAAAAAGAAGTGTATGGGTCACTTGGTATGAATTTTTGTTCGTTGAACCTGGTTTTGTCATGGATTAACACATCTAAGTTTTCATCCTTTATTTCTATTAAGTGATGTTTAACTAAACTTTTTCAATAGTTGGTCAATAATCAATATATTGAGCTGTTAAACTTTTTATACTTGTTCTAGCAAAAATAGTTTAAACGTAAACCACGGAAGAAGTTGTAAAAATAGTTATTTTCAAAGATCAACTTAAAATACAAACTAAGTGAAGGGGTGAATTTTTATTGAAACAGTTGTATTCTATTTGAAATGACAAATTGTGTACTATGTTTTTTTTTGATATTGTATTTACTTTGTTTTTACAAAGCTATTATTGTATGCAATTGGTTTCTACAAACCTGTTATTGAAAAAATAACTAGTTTTTATTAAGTTGATGTTTATGTTGAGATTAATTACCAAAGCCACAAAAAAATATAAAACTTATTTTTCCCAATAGAAATATTTTACTTGAATCTTGTAATAAAATAATAAAGTTACATGTGAATAATTTTTAAATACAATAAGTTATAAAGAATATTAATTTTTTTTTAGATTTTTATTCTATGTTGAAATATGATATTTTCTTTTTTATATTTTTTATTAACATTTCAAAATAACATAATTATCTATAAAACAGATCAACCATAGATTTTTTTAATATTTAACAAGTCTTAAAACCTGTATTTATTTTGTAAATGTTTTATTTTGTAATTACTTTGAAGCGTATATATTATGGATAAATATCCAAAAAAATATTCCAAAAACAAATTAAACAACAAAAAAAGTTCATTAAAATGTTATGTTAAAATGATTTGAAAATATTTGTTGAATAAGTGTTAAAGACTCATGTAATATAAATTAAATAAGAATTATTAACTATTATTTAATTAGTAAACATTTTCACATGATCAATATTAGGCAACACATTTTTTTATCAATAACTTTGATAACCTGAAAAAATCTACTTTGAGTAAGATAGACAAACAGGTTTGATAAAAAAAATCAATCAATTTAATATTAATAGTTCATGGTATATGAATTGAAAGATGCCATTTTATATGAATTGAAAGATGATATTTTCTTATCTTTTTCTACTTTGTGTATAATTTTATAAATGTTTTGGTCATATAAAGTTTCATTTTTATTTTGTTAGATGTCCACACTCCAACAATTTATTTTTGCAGTTTACAAACATTACAACCTAGTTCCTTACCATAATTTTCGACATTGCTTTTGCGTCACTCAAATGGTAAGGTTTTGTTACAATATAATTTTGTGTAAATTAGACAGCTATGCAAGACACTAATAGTACTTAGGCTAAAAAATAATTTTATAAACAGGAAAAAAATTATCTTTAAGATGGCATCTAGAACACCCACTAGCTATCTTAAATCTTGGTTTTTTGCTTGTTTGCATTTATTTGCTTGTTTACATTATAATATGGACAATGGTAAGGTAATGCTGAAAAAAGTGTGATTTTCAGTCAAAGGAGTTAATGGTTTATTTAATTTTTTTTTTAATTAATTGGAGAAAACTGAAAGTATGACATTGAGCTAGTGATGATTTATGGTAAATAGGAAAATATTAAAGGAAACAAAGTTAAGGATGTTTTAAGTATGACAGAAATGATTAGAAATTGGTACAGGGATAGTTTATGGTAGTTAGGAAGATAAAGGAGCTTTGGAATAAAGTTAAGTTAAGGAAGACAAAGGAGCTTTGGATTAAAGTTAAGTTAAGGAAGATAAAGGAGCTTTGGAATAAAGTTAAGTTAAGAACAAAAATTTTATTATTTTACTTGTTTTAATTTTTACTAGGTTTTATGTTGTATAAAATATATTTTATTACTATTCTTATATTTATTATATCATATATAGTATTTTTATAATTATTAAGTTTTTCAATTGACTATTTTCCTCAGATGTATGGCATGATATGTTTAAGTGAAGTGCAGCATATGATACCTCCGTATGAAGTTTTAATTTTGATTGTAGCGGCATTTTGTCATGACTTAGATCATCCTGGACATAATAACAGTTATCAAGTGAATGCCAGGAAAGAACTTGCAATCAGATATAATGATATTTCTCCATTGGAGAACCATCATGCAGCTGTTGCTTTTGATATTCTTAGTCAGGTATGCTAAATAATTTTCATTTAAATAATAGTTTTCCATTATATTTATTGTTATTTGTTAAAATTTGAAAATTTTAGATCTTATTGTTGGATAAATTTTGTTATCTAAATAATTTTTAGCCACATTGCAATATTTTCTCAAATGTGAAGCCAGAACTATACAAAAAAATCAGAGCTGGAATAATTAGGTAAAATATTAGTATATCAATATATATATATTTTTTGCTCAAAATGCTTTTAGAAACCCAATATTGTTCCTTGAGTTAGAGAATCATTATTTTAGTCATGATTTAAAGGCATACCTATTGTTCCTTGAGTTAGAGAATCATTATTTTAGTCATGATGTAAAGGCATAATGATAGCATTAATTGGTACAATTAGAGGCATTGTCATAGCTGTTGTTGCTAGAGTTGGAGGCATACTTTAGTTAAAGCTATAAATATTTTAAATTGTAAGGTTGTAAATAATAATTATTTAAACACCATTGTTTATTAATTTTTTATAATTTAAAATATATTTTAACTATTTTTATTTCTTTTTTAAAAACTTCCTGATTTGCCCTGGATTTAATTTTCAATCAAAATTTATATTTTGTTCAAAATCAAAGTACATAATTTTAACTTTGTATTTGTTATACAATATAAAAGGTCAATTCAACGTTAGTAAGTAATCTTACAAGTATAAAATGTCATTATAACCTTAAGATAGCAAGATTTATACAGCCTCTGCGTGACAACCTCATGGAGCTGTCCTGTCAGGTGGACATGAAAGTGGTGATTTTAAGAACAGATTAGAGTCGATATGTGATCTAACAGGTTAGATATCCAGAGGAGTGAGATTGTTTTAAATTGAAAAAATTTCTTTATGTTGAATAATGCTAACTAGCATGATCACTATTATGACCAAAAGAAAAAAGTAGCTAACACAAAAATTACCCCCATGTTGTTGCTGTAATACAAAGTTGTTGCTTTGTCGAGTGGACTTGATTAGTATTAAAAATAAGTGCTACTATGCTTCTTACACATATATAGTCAAGACTGAAAGATGAGGTTTAACAAAGATTATGAAGAAAAGTATTTATCAAAAAACAAGTTGTTGGTTTGGCTTAGTGATTTTAAAGGGCAGTAAATTCTACAGGTGTGCTGCTGTAGTGCATCTGTTGTATAGTTAGATCATTTGGTATGATCACTTTATTTTACAAATACAATATAAAAGCTCACTATAACCATAAGATATTATAATTTTTTGTAAATTTGGTTAAAACATATAAAATTACTTATAACAGCAGGTATATGAACAAAAAATGGGAAACAAAATTGAAAAGGTAAACCGAGCTAATCTTGCCAAATGTTAAAAATAAAAATAACCTAATGTCTAAGCTTTGTATAAACTTAATTTATAACATATTTGTTACCATTTTTATGTTATAAATATGATTAACTAGCATTGAAGCTCTGCATGAGTAGCATCCCTTAGCTCTAGATGTTGATAAGTAATACCACTTCTTCTTAAACCACTTGACTGGGTAGTATTAAAACTCAGCTCTATACTTTACTGGTACTAGTTATTTAAGTATTTTGAATATTCATAAAGCATGACCTCCCTAATATATATGTAAATATGTAATATTTACAAGGTCAATGGCTGTCCTCATTATATGTCAAAAATATAATACTGTTTAAAACAATACAAAATTTTTATTGTAAACAATATTTTAAATAAAAAATGCTTTAGCTTCATCTGAATTTTTTGCATTATAAAATTCTCTTTTTTATTTTTAGATTAGATTGCCGATTTAAATGTGCTTTTAAATTTGTATATAAATGTGTGTGTAGGGTGTTAGCAAGCCCAATGGCTATACACGGTATATACAGTGGAGTTTCCAATTGGTTTAAAATTCAATAGCCTATTTTTTTTTTTTTTTTTTGAAGTAATAGGCAAGGTTGGGGTCAAATAAGTGTTTGTATTTGGTAAAAATGAGCTAATTTGGCCTATTTGTATTTGAATTGTATTTGATAAAAAAAATTCTTAAATATTTGTATTTGATTGAAATGTACTTGCAGTTCTATATGCTAGGTTAACCAGTGCTTTTTTAGGAAATACCATGGGTTTTTTTTTTTATTTTTATTTTTATTTTTAGTACTCAAATAAATTAAAAGTTTGTTTTTAATGGATATTTGTTAGAAGACTTGTTTTTATTCTTCTATATAGTAGACCATTTTATTAGTGTTATCTTGAAATAATCTTTATGTTTTTTTTTAACCTAAAAGTACAAATATTTGTATATGGAACTTTCGAAATAATGCATTTGTATTTGATCAAACATATATGACCACAACCCTGGTAATAGGACAATATCAATAAAAATTCCCAATATTTTGATGAACAATAACAACAATTATTCCAAATATCGCAAAAACGTGGTAAAAAGTATATTCCTGGCTAACACCCTGGTGTGTGTATATATAATATATATATATATATATATATATATATATATATATATATATATATATATATATATATATATATATATAAATATAAATATATATATATATATTTATATATATATATAATTTAATTTGTAAGTTTGTAACTTCTTTGAAAGTAAGTCTGTATGACCCTGGTCTAAATGATGCTTTTTCTGTTTTAGACTATGTGAGATAACCCCTTGTAAAGTTATTTAATTTTTTTACTTTCAAACTTAAATCTCTGTCTCATAGTCATAAAGTTGTATCTTTTTTTTTTTCCTTTCTAAACTCAATGATCTTAACATTATTTTAACAATTATAAAGCTAACAGGTAATAATAATAAAGTATATAAAACTCAAAAATTTGCAGATAAGCTTTCTGCTTTGGAAGCTGCTTTATTTAACTTACTTAAAGCTAAATCCAGAATTTTATAATCTTGACTGTCCAGAATTTTATAATCTTGACCTTTAAATTGGCTTAAAAGAATTTTAGCATGTAGAAAAGCAAATAAAAATCAAAAGCAATAAAAATAATAACTGACACCAAACATAAGAACTACAAGGAAATGCTTTTAAAAACTAGGCCTTACTAGATTATGGCAAAAAATGAATTAACGTAAAAGTGACTAATAATGTAATTAAAATAATAAAATAACAATTTATTTAAAATCTTTAAGTGATATTTAAAATCTTTAAGTGATATGATATGAAGTGGATGATGGCTGATTAGAGCTTTCATCAGAGATCCATATGATATCCTTATTTAGGGGTTTGGAGAAGTGTCACATGATAAATATTAAAGGAAAATGCTTAGAACACAATAGTTTGCCAACACATTCAAAGATCTCTTTTTTATACTGTTTGATTGTTCATTTGATACTGTTCAATAAGTTGTCAATGGATGAATTCAAAATAGATTAATGAAAAATGTAAATAAAATGAAACAAAATAAATTAAAAAAAAAATCCTGCAAATTGTTTAGCAAAGTGTTCCTTTGAAGAAAAAAAAAAAAAAGACTGTTATAGGAGCTTTGTTTGAACTGTTGGATTTTTGAAGTTTTAAAAAATATAGGAATAAATATTCTTAAAACCTTTTTTAAAAAAAGTTATACTTACGCATATGTCTATTGGCTCATTTTGTTGTGAATAAAAATCTTTACCAGCTTCTCCATGTCGAGTTACAGGTGTGTAACTATGCAGCTCATTATCTTTGTTTTTATAAGGGATGGCTCTTTTACTTACTTTTTTTTTGACTTGCAAGTAAGTTAATTTTTATCAAAAAGTAAATTACATAAGTAATTTTGAACATTTAATGTAAGTTTACATTTCTGTATAAGTAACTAATATTTTTTAACCGAGTTTTACTTTAGAAAGCAAGTTTTTTTACTTTTAAAAGTAAGTTATGTAAAAGAAGATTACATCAAAAAGTAATTTACTTTTACATGTAAAAGTAAGCACATGAAAAGCTTTTTACTTTTACATTTAAAATTTAATTATTTTTGAAAATTACATTACATAATATAAAAGTTCCTCAAACTGTAGTTTACACTTTTTATTACATTTTACTTACATTTACCTATAAAAGTAACTAATTAAAAAAAAATTATATTAAAAAAATTTGCATATGAAAGTAAATTACATAAAAGTAATATGCTACTAAATGTAAATTAAATTTACATTTAGTAGCATATTACTTTTATGTAATTTACTAAATGTAAATTTAATTTTATTTAGTATATTATACAAAGTTAATTTACTTATATTCTACAATAACTTTGACAGGATCTTGTACAACAGTCATGCAAAAAACTGTAGAATTCAGACAAATATAAAACATGGCAGTGAGAAGGAGCATATACCCTTTGGAGACTCAGAAAGAGTAGACTAAGTCATAATTGACATAAGTGTTAGTTCATTTTACAGGTTTTTTGTGTAAAAGTTTTTATTATTGAAAAACTAAAGAGGGAAAGTTTAAACCAGTCCTGGATTATGGGGGCTACAACCCAATGTTCCACCAATTTAGGAGCTCCAAAATTTTTAAGAGGATGCTTTATTTTTGTAAGGTTTTTTCGTTGCTTTAATTAGAAAAAAGGCCACCTGCTCAAAAGTATCCCCAGACCCTGGGGATACTTTTAAGCAGGTCTTAATCCCGCACTGGTTTTAAGAACTACGGTATTTTATGGGCGTGAAAAATTTAGAACTATTTATGTAAATATCTTTATCTGCATGTAGTATCAGTGGCCTAACTACAGCAAGGCCAGTGTAAGCAACATTTACTGTCCCTCAAGCAACTAGGCCCAGGGCCGCGAGGTTTAGGAACCTCAAGATATATTTAAAGAGTTTTTTTGTTATTTTAAAAAAGTAAAAGTTATTGTTCTAGAGAAAGAGAAATTGGGCACCTGGACCAGTATGCCTACTGGCCAAAAATATTTTGCTACACCACTGTGTAAATTACGTATAACCCAAACAGTAGCTAAGCAATGATTTATACGTAAATTACAAAATAAAACTTGTGGTGATGGGAACCTGGAAAAAAAAAATCCTAAAACATTTATCATCTCTATCCCAAATGTGAGGGCAACAAATTAGTAACTTTTATTTTTTATTTTCCAACACTAAATTTATCTCAACAGTTTTTAAAATTCAAGATTCAAAGGTTATGATTATATAAAGTTTACACCCAAACCGAATAAGGTGGTTATTTCAACATTTTCTTAAACATTCTTATGCGAGGGTCATTTCATGTCAACCAACCAATCAACCAAACCAATCAACCAAAAAACCAAACCAATCAACCAAAAAAAAAATTTTCGGCACTATGCCATCTCAGATTTTGATAATTTTTGGAATACAAGCTTATATTAATGAAAAAAAACTTCGCTCCAAATTTTAGAGTCTGAGTTCTGACGGTTCCAGAGATATCGATACTCAGTCCCAATCTCTTTTTTGATTATTTTTTTAAGGGTCATTTATTTTTAAAGCTAATTACATAACACAATTAGCTTTAACTTATAAAATACTTAGTCAATAATGTTGAAAATTTGTACCAAACTATTTTTAGGAAGAACTATTTTTTAGGAACTCAAAAATGATACTCAAAACACTAAAAAATTAAAATTTCTCTATCAAAATTCAATTTCAAAATGATGTAACACTTTTTATAAGTTTTTTGGTGCCCCGTACAAAAAGAAGTATATCTTGAAATGCCTAAAAGATATGGTTCTGGACATTTTCTCTATGGTTCTATATATAGCAAACTCCTTATTACAAAAAAACTGCAGGGGTTTTCTGTTTTGAATCTTATTTATTTGGATTGAAAGTTTTATAAATTAAGAAAAACTGTTAAAGATTTTGAATCTTATTTATTTGGATTGAAAGTTTTAAAGATTAAGAAAAACTGTTATTTAACAATGAAAAAAAAATTATGTACATTTTTTGTGTGCATTTTTTTGATTTTAGAACCTTAGGCATTGATCTAATATATAAACCTGTTTGCATTTACATTAAAGATCTTCGCTTTATACAACCTTCATGTTTAATAAAGGATTTTCTATTTATTAGACATTATTTTAGGGAGAGGAACTCAAAAATTATGGCTAAAACACTAAAAAAATTAAAGCTTTTATATGAAAATTTATTTTCAAAATAATGTAATAGTTTTTGTAAGTTTTTTGATGCCCTGTACAAAAAATCTTGAGATCCCTGAAAGATGTGATTATTAAATTTTTTTGTAATGTTCTATTTGTAACAAATGCCATAAAACAAAAAAACTGCAAGGGCAATCTTTTTTAAATCAGATTTATTTGTATTTAAAGTTTTATAATTCTAAACCCTATATCATTTTTAATTTCTATAAAAAACAGTGATGTATGAATGTTTTGCAATGTAAGAATGAACAGTAAGTTTTTGTAACTTATTTATTAGAGTACTAATGAAGCTACTAGCTTAAATTGATCTGTTGTCTTCCCTTGACTGTAATCTATACAATTACCATTATCTTCATCAATATCTTCTTGAGAGTAGAACTCTTTTTCAAGATAATGTCTTAATATAGAATCTTCTGGACACAAATAGCAACAATGCATTATGCAATTCTTCTTAGCCTTACTACAAATAAACATATCAATAAGTTCATGATAAACCTTTGATAATTCAACTGCACTAATCATTAACTTAACATTTTGTTGGTAGGTATGCATACAGTATGTGTGTGATCACACACATACTGTATGCGTACCAGATGCTCACACTATAATGTGCTATTTTGGACGATTTGAGCAAAAGTGAGAAAAATAATTTTTTATATTTTATATTTAATTCTTTATATCAGGACAACTGGTTTTAAACTTAGCATACAGTAAATACACATACGTACAAATGAGATATTTCCTTTCTTTTTTTTTTTTTTCTTTAGGGAAAGATAAAATACCATTTTTCAGCAGCAGTTTGTATGACATCTGCACCATATAATTAGTAACATTAAATTCTTTTTCTATACATTTGTTAGACCAAAGTATTGGTCTTCCTTAGATAATTTATTGAAGGAATCTTCTTGGCTTAACTGATCAAGATCTTTAGTTAAAGTCAAAAGCATGCATTTTGAGAGGACTTATATTTATAGCCGTCAAAAAAAGTTTGAGAAGTTCATTATCTTATCTTCAAATATCTGGCTGCAAGTCTGTTCTCTTGGTCCATCATCCTTAAATGACATTAGTTTAGTTTACATTATGGACATATTTTTTCTCCAGGAATAACATTAATACCAATGTTTTTCAATTTCCCAGCAAGTTGTTTATTAATTTCTTTACATTCTCCTAAAAACATGAGTGATAATTACTACTTCAGTATTTTGCAAAAAAATTTAGTATATATAATTACAATAAAGTTTAAAAAAAGCTTCAAGGTTAAGTAGTATTACCTTTTCTTCTTTTTCCATTGTGTGAATTAAATGAATCACAACAAGTTATGCAGATTGTGGATTAATGTTTTAAGTAAACAATTTCATGGTAGTAAACCATTGCATTTTCTTCACTTTTAATGCCAGAACAACTAATTACCAAGTCTTTTTTACATCATTGAGACTTAAGGTTTCCTTGATATCATTGGATTTCACTTCATTTTCAATATTTTGATTTTCACATCAATTTTGATATCATTGGATGTTTTTTTGTGACAATTTTATTAATTTATCCAATTGAACATCTTTCTTTTTATCATCAATATTTTTATATTACTTTTTAGTTTTGTAAGAAATAATTTTAAAATAATTATTTGAAGATTCGTAAATAGAAAATTTTTCATTAAACGTGAAGGTTGTATGAAGTGAAGACCTTTAATGTGAATTGGAACTAAGTTTATATATTAGAACAGTACCTGAAATTCTAAAATCAAAAAAACGCAAAAAAATGTATATAATTTTTCTATTCATTATTTAATAACAATTTTTCCTTATTT
This sequence comes from Hydra vulgaris, assembly GCF_038396675.1. Taxonomy (NCBI): domain Eukaryota; kingdom Metazoa; phylum Cnidaria; class Hydrozoa; order Anthoathecata; family Hydridae; genus Hydra; species Hydra vulgaris. Next base: position 12,642,441 of record NC_088925.1, on the reverse strand, counting down.
TTTTATAAAACTTTCAATGCAAATAAACCAGATTCAAAAAAGAAAACCCCAGCAGTTTTTTTGCAATAAGGAGTTTGCTATATATAGAACCATAGAAAAAATTTTCAGAATCATGTCTTTAAGGCATCTCAAGATATACTTTTTTTTGTACAGGGCATCAAAAAACTTATAAAAAGTGTTATACCATTTTGAAATTAGATTTTCCCAGAGAAGCTTTAATTTCTTAGTGTTTTAGGTATCATTTTTGAGTTCCCCTCCCTAAAAATAAGTTAGGTACAAATTTTCAACACTATTGAGCTAGTATTTCATAAGTTAAAGCTAATTGTGTTATGTAATTAGCTTAAAAATAAATGGCGCTGAAAAAAATAACCTAAAAAGAGATTGGGACTGAGTATCGATATCTCTGAAACCATCAGGACTCAGACACTTAAATTTGGAGTGAAGTTTTTTTTTCATTTATATACGCTTGTATTCCAAAAATCATCAAAATCTGAGATGGCATGGTGCCAAGCATAAATTGAATTGAGCTGGAATGACCCGTAATATTAACAAGAGCATACTTAAGTTTGGCACTTAAGTATGTTTTATTTACCAAAAGTATATATATTAACCGAAATCATTGGTTTTTCATAATTATATAAATATATCTCAAAATTTGCGCAAGTAGACATCATTATATTATTGGTTACCATAAAGTCTTTAAATGAGTTTAATATGGGTTTTAACAACACATAAAAAAACCTCATTTGTACGTAACTATTAATTATATTTAAGTTAAAGATGCTGATTAAGTAATTCTAATCGGTTTGGTGAAAAAAGGAATCGCCGCATTTTTGAATTATGAAACCTTTTTACATTACTTTTGACATGGAATAATACAATCAGAGTTGTTACGACATAATATGTCTGGCAGATCTGTCGACATATTTTCAAACATATTTTCTGCCGACATAAAATATGTCCCACATATTTTCGATTGACATATTTTGACATAATTTTATGTCTGAATTATTTTCTGCTGACATTAAATATGTCAGACATATTTTCTATCGACATATTTTGACATATTTTTATGTCTGAATTATTTTCTGCTGACATAAAATATGTCAGACATATTTTCTGTCGACATATTTTGACATAATTTTATGTCTGAATTATTTTCTGCTGACATAAAATATGTCAGACATATTTTCTGTCGACATATTTTGACATAATTTTATGTCTGAATTATTTTCTGCTGACATAAAATATGTCAGACATATTTTCTGTCGACATATTTTAACATAATTTTATGTCTGAATTATTTTCTCCTGACATAAAATATGTCAGACATATTTTCTATCGACATATTTTGACATATTTTTATGTCTGAATTATTTTCTGCTGACATAAAATATGTAAGATATATTTTCTATGGACATATTTTGACATAATTTTATATCTGAATTATTTTCTGTTTGATATTCTTGAAGAAAAAATCAATCTAACAAATTTATTGCGCATTTCAACTTAATTTACAGAGTTAAGCAAAAATAGTTTAACACATTTGTTGCTTTTTTGCAATCAATTATAATTGAAGGTCAACAAAAAAAAATTTTTTTTCTGGTGCCGAGCAAACAACTTGTTTTTTGGATTGCATTTCACATTTTGATTTCAAATATGCAACTCATTTTTTACCATCACGTCAAGTTGTAAAGATATTTGGGTTCAGATCTTTAATATTTGGGGTAAAGTCCCTAATATTGTCAAAAAAAAAGTTGTTCAAAAGTATGTCAACTTGGGTCTCAAAAAAAGCGTATTTTAGAAGATAGTATTGATATTTTAGAAAACATAAAAATTTTTCCTTAAAATTTTTTGACAAAAAAATTATTTGAAAAAATGCTAAAGACTCTTAAAAAAATGTCAACAAAATGTTATTCAGCAATAATACAAAAAATACTTATTTTTATTACAAACGAATAACATCTTTAAAATCTCTATAAAGTACGCTTCTTTTGAGACTCAGGTTGACATACTTTTGAACAACTTTTTTTTTGACAATATTAGGGACTTTACCCCAAATTCTAAAAATTTGAACCCAAATATCTTTTCAACTTGACGTGATGGTAAAAAATGAGTTGCATATTTGAAATCAAGATAAGAAATCCTACATAAAAAACAAATTGTTTTCTTGGCACCAGAAAAAAATTTTGTTTTTGTTGACCTGTGTTATGCTTCATAAAACTTTTATTTTAATCCTATAATCAAATATCTTTTGTTTCATAAAGGTCTTTTTCTGCCCTTTTTAGCGATGTATCATTTGATAGTATTGACAAAGTATTTTTAGCGATGTATCTTTTGAGAGTATCGACTAGTATTGATGCATCATTTGATAGAATTTGATAGTATTTGATAGTATTTGATAGTATTTGATAGTATTGATTAGTATGGATAAGTATTGGCGATTTCCCTTATTAGAATGTAAAAACCATCTCAAGCTGAGTTCTTATTACTGAAAATGGTTTTTATTAATATGACTAAACTTAAAATTATTCTCTTGATTAAAATAATATTTAAAAAAAAACATTTTTAGTTATTTTTAACTAATAGTTGATTCATTCAATAAATTATTCTCCATTTTTGACTTTAAAACGTAAGGAAAACGAAAAAAATAATTATTCCAATATATATTTCACTCAAAACATTTTATGCAAGTTTATGGCAGTTAATTATGCTGTTATAATGCAATTGTCAATTATTTTATTGTTAAATAAATCATAACTATTACAACTAAAAGTATATTAGTTATAAATAATTAGTTATAAATTATTCGTAATTAGTTATAAATAATTACCGGTTAGTCTTCTTAATATGAATTTAATGAGCTGAATATAACTTTTGTGAAATATTTCAAATTCTTCAGCTTAAATGAATTTAATTTGCCACGAATTTTTTGAAATTCTGTGAACCGTTTTTTTCATAGAATCTTTTGAATTCAATTTTTCATAATGAAATCTTTTTCAGGATCAACTAATAATTAAAAATAACTGAAAAAGTTTTTTTTTTTATTATTATTTTAATCAAAGAAATAATTTTAAGTTTAGTCATACTAATAAAAACTCAGCTTGAGATGGTTTTGACAATCTAATAAGGGAAAGCGCCAATACTAATCAATACTATCAAATACTATCAAATATTGCCTCAATACTAGTCAATATTAGTCAATACTATCAAATGTCAATATTAGTCAATACTATCAATGTCAATATTAGTCATAATAAATAAGTCATAATCAATAAATAAGTCAATAAATGCCAATATTAGTCAATACTATCAAATAATACATCGCTAAAAAGGGCAGAAAAAGACCTTTATGAAACAACTGATGTTTGCTAATAGGGTTTAAAGTAAAAGTTTTATGAAGCATAATTGATTGCAAAAAAGCAACAGATTTGTTAAACTATTTTCACTTAACTCTGTAAATCAAGTTAAAATGCGCAATAAATTTGTCAGATTGATTTTTTCTTCAAGAATATCAAACAGCAAATAATTTTGATATAAAATTATGTCAAAATATGTCCATAGAAAATATGTCTGACATATTTTATGTCAGCAGAAAATAATTCAGACATAAAATTATGTCAAAATATGTCGACAGAAAATATGTCTGACATATTTTATGTCAGCAGAAAATAATTCAGACATAAAATTATGTCAAAATATGTTGACAGAAAATATGTCTGACATATTTTATGTCAGCAGAAAACAATTCAGACATAAAAATATGTCGACAGAAAATGTCTGACATATTTAATGTCAGCAGAAAATAATTCAGACATAAAATTATGTCAAAATATTTCGATAGAAAATATGTGGAACATATTTTATGTCGGCAGAAAATATGTCTCAGACATATTTGACAGATAACAACCCTGAATACAATACTTGTATTTAAAGCAATTTAAAATTAAATCTTGTTTTTTGTTTATTTTATATTTTCATGGATAATATTTTTTTTAAACCATTTTATTTATGTCAAAAAAAGAAAATTATTTAAAATTTCTGTTATTTATGCAATATTTCTTCTGTTTTAGTATGTTATTTTAGAAAAAGATTTCTCTTTTTCTAAAATAACTTACTAGAACAGGAGAATTGGTATTTCAGCTACTTATATATTAATTTTTTAGGCATATTCCCAAAAAATACAAAACTATAATTGTCAACTAAAATAAACTTATTAAACTCAAACTTCAGAAAACATGTGATCATCAATTTTTAATGACAAGTTTTTAATGACTTTAATATGTACGGATATTTAGGGGCTTGGCAATAAGACTATTTGTCTTCTTCTTGCCCTGCCATTTGTATATTTTACAAAAGAAAAGTAATTATTTGTAAAAGCAAATTTAGAAAAATTAGAAATTATAAAAATTAAAAAATCAGCCTCTGCATTAAAGAATGTCTTTATGTAATAAAAAAAATAATAATCAATGACCAAATTAAATTTGCAAAAAAAAAAAAATTTGATAATATTGTTCAAAAAATACAAATGATCTTGTCGACCAAAGTCACTTATAAAAACTTAATTTTCTTCGTTATTCTTTGATAAATTTTATCGATGAAGTCCGTGTCACTTGATTTATTCATGAATTTGACTTATTCACGAAAAAAGAGATAAATTAACTTTTGAATAAGGAACAGAATTTGACTGTCAGACAAAGTTATAACTTAATTAAGGATAATATTTTAAATCCCCTAAATTATTGGGGAGGTTTCTCAAAACTTATATGGTCATAATTTTTGAACACTAAGAGATTATTGCATGACATTAGAGACTTGGTCATGAACTTAAATTTAGTTTAAAATGTTTAAAAAAAATGTATATATAAATGTTATGAACTCGTTGCTCTCACCCTAATGGCATGAAAGGGAGGTACACATTTTTGGGGTTTATTGTTAACAGACTTTGATTATCACAATACTTTTGATAAAGCTTTACATAAATGTGAATATATAAATGTTTGGAGTTTACTCCGTGTCGTTACATTAAGTTAAATTCTCAAACAAAAACAAAAAGCTTGCTACAGGCCTGATTTTAAATATGTGATTGGAATCTGGTTGTTTAAATATTGTGGTTTACACTTTTGTTAACTTTTTAACTTAAAATTTTTGAAAATTTGAAGTAAAAAAAGTAACAAAAGTTTACTGAAAAAAAATAACTTGATGTTATTTCATCTGTATGAAATAACATCAAGACATTTTTCTTCACAATCAACTATATAATTTTAAATTTAAAAATGTGCTTTTTTGAACCACCCTACTAAACTCACTATATTAAATAAATCAAAATAAGCGGTTGTTGTGGTTAAGAAAAGTTATAATTTTGTTTAAGTTAAATACTTTTACTTTTTTAACTTATTTTTTTTTAATAATTTTTTTGATGTCATTTAAATCAGTTATTTAAAAGTTTTTTTTTAAAGACTGTTTGGTTTATTGTTCTTGCTTTGAAAATGGCTCTGCATTTTGCAATTTTATTCTAAGTTTTGTAATTTGGCTTCTTTTATTCAGCATGATTGTTTTTATAAACCAATCTAACGAAAATGAAAGTTATTTCTGGAAATGACTAACTGGAATAATTGTTGTCTGAAATAGACTAATTGAAATTAATTCATTCCAGACATTAATTGCTAGTAATAAATAAAACAATTTCTTTTCTTTTAGAGTGATTGTTAAGACCAGGGCGATCAGGGCCATCCTGAATGGGGGGTGTAGGGGGTATCCCCTTCCCCCAAACTGTTATATATATTTATTTGAGTTAGCACATTTGTACATTTAGCATTTCAGTTGGCAAGTTTTGAAGTATAGTTGGCAAAGGTCAAATATTGAAGACCTTTTTTTTTTTTGTATGTGTTTGTCTCTAGTTGGCAAAAAACACATAAAACACAAAAGGCATTTAAATGCCTTTTCAAAGCTTTTTTTGCAGAAAATCTTTTTTTCTAAAAAGTTATAAACCCCAACTTTAAAGAAATTAAAAATATTAGAGAAAAAAAATAAGGGTACTACCCAGTGGCGGATTGAGGTTTAGTGTCATGGGGGTGGGGGCAGGGGAGCGAGTAGGTGGCAACATGGATTGAAGGTGGCACACTTCTGATAAATATATTTTATCAATGCTTTTATGTGCCTTTTATCATAGCTATTAAGTACGTCTAAGACACTAAACAATCTAAAGTTTTAGTTTATATAAGTTTACTTTGGTTAATAATTATTGTTAAAAAAAAATTAAAGATATATCTACATAATACATATAGCTGAAAGCAAGCATTAAGAAAGAAATTTACTCTCCTGTTAGTTTATGCAAATTTTTTTCAGCAAAATTTTATTTCCAGCGCCTACAAAATGTTAATTGGACTTAGGGAATGCAGGAGGGGGGCAGCTTGCTCCCCAACCCTCCCCCAAGCCCTATGGCGAATCCTCCACTGGTACAACCCTCTACTAATTTAACATGCATGTTCATTGGGACTACACAAATGCTGTAAAGATAAAAAAAAATCAAAAAAAAAAAGTTCAAAAAAAATTCAAAAAAGTGGAGTTCAAAATAAAAAGTGTAGCTCTGAAGACAATTTTTAAGATGTACTTTTATTAAATTTACACAAATACTGGAAGTTTCAGAGCTCTAGCTAGTCTGAAAGGTAGTGAAAAATCAATCGTAAGATTTTGGGACAACTGATAGTCGACAAACATCTTGTGAAGTCAAACTAAGGTTTGAAAAAAATTACAAGTTTATTCTAAAGCACTATTTTAATTGAATAAGATTTTATTTTTCTAATCATCCTTGTGCAGGTTGGAAACAACACAACAAAAAGGAGGTTATAAGGGTGAAATCCACAAACTACAGTAGTAGATGGAACAGCTTTCCTTACCATCTTTTTCAAATAGATTATATATAATAAAATGCAATAAAAAATTATATCTGAACACTCCTTTAATCATATAAGTTATATCAGATTGTTTAAATGACTTATAATTTTTTGAAAACTATTTTAGCAATTGATGTTGATGGATACCAATAATGTTATATTGTGTCATATTACCATAACAAAATACTTGAATGAAAAGGCAAATACAAAGAAAAAAGACTGGAGAAAAAGCACGTTCTAATGAACAGTGGCATAGCTTAGAAATTATATCCCCCTCTTCTCCCCATAAAATTTTCATTATGGCCACTAACCAATTTCTGCTCAATAAAAAAAAAGAAATAAAATATCAATGATTTTTAACAGCCCCTATTAGCACTCATGCGGCAGGGAGCCTGTCTATCCACTACTGGTATACCCGCATGTTGACTATATTTACTCCTAATTATAATAGAACTACCTTTTATGATATACGTGAAAAAAAATCCTTTCCCGGTGCCCACCACAAGCACTGCCCATATACTTCAGAGTATTACCTAAAGTATTACCCAGAAGTGCCCTCTAACAGGCAATGGATTTGAATACGCTACCTATCTCAAAATTTACATTAAATCAACATGAAATGACTGTTCTTTGAGAAAGTAAATAATATAACTTACATTTTACTTACTTACAGAGTAAAGTATAAATTTTAAAGGAAAAATCTACTTTTATTTGTAATTGTAAATAACAATTTTTTTCAAATTGCTTCTATGTAAGCTGTTTTTGCTAATTGGTTACTTTTATACATAAAAGTAATTTGTTGTTATGATATAGTTTTATTGCGCATGGTAAAGTAAGTGTTATATTTTTTAATATTATATTTAAGTAAGTTTACTTCATAAATAACTTTTTTTACATATTAAAAGTAAATTACATTTCGATGTAAATTTTTTACATAATTATAACCAAAATTACTTTTCAAAATTACTTTAAACGACTTACCATTAAAAGTAAGTTACATTTTCAAGTAAAAGTAAAAATTCAAATAACTTTTACTTGTTGAAGTTACGCTTAAAAGTAGTTCGCATTTTTACATCAAAATAAGTAAAAGTGCCATCCCTAGTCAATGGTAATCTTTAATTAAAGTTAACTCTTTAATTTTTGTCAAAAACCACTTTCTACACCAAGTACCATCTTCAAATATTTTAAATTTGTCTTGTTAGGTTGCAATTATTTCTATGGCACTTTTGTTGTTATTTATTTGTTGAAATCTGTTATTTGTATTTTTAATATGCAATCAAGTTTCTATATTATGAGTTTAAAGAAAGCTTTAAGTAAGGCATTAAGCATGTGTTTTGAAAAGAATTGTATTTGCCATGTTAATTTTCATATATTGTTTTATATTTTGCAACTCATAACTTGTTACTTATTAGAATTATGTGATTGACTGATTTTTTTGGCTGAGAAATATTTAGTAATATTGGCATATCTTATTTGAGATATGACATACACAAGGCAGTTACATATAATATTGACATAAAATCAAATCAGCACTTAATTTTTAATTCCATAATATAACATTCTAATTACAGTTAAACATGTTTTTATTTATATTTATAATACATTTATATTTACAATACATTTGTATTTATAATACATTTGTATTCATAATACATTTGTATTTATAATACATTTTTTTTTTAATTCACCTCCCCAAAGTCGAGAAGGCCACTACAGATGAAGAGGCTACTTGTGGTTATCACCCTCTCTCAACTCTATAACTCCAAAACACGAACCTTGAGGAACAAGGCCACTGCGCGGAGAAACAAGTTGAGTGCGGTGCTACCAGGGACGTGGTGGGAATCGAACTCGGAACCTCTCGCTTATGAAGCGAGCGCTCTACCACTACACCACTACCGCATATTTATATTTATAACACATTTATATTTATAACACATTTATATTTTTAAAAAGGGTTTTTTTTGTCAGTAATATTACGTTAAAAATGATTATTATTATAAATAAAACATGTCTTAAAAGTTCAAAATAATTGAAGTATTAACATATGTAAGTTTTTAAATTACAGCTTTTCATTTTATTTTACTTCTATTCAACTTCTGAAATTTTAAAAACCTTTTTTTTTATGAAACACATCATTTTAATTGCCTTTGTGTTTGTAACGAACATAATAAATGCATTTGTCTTATTTTAAAGAAACAATTGTATTGATTTAAAATATTGTATTAAGTTACAAGAAACTTTTTTTCTTTAATTTTGCATTATTCTTTACCAATTCTAGATCTAAAACAGTTAACCCCAATTATTTTTTTCTTTTATTCATTTCTGTCTTTTCAGATGTGTTTTATAGATTAGAATTATTTGGTGAAATACTTTCAGTTTTATTTCCCTGACCAAATATTATTTTGGTCAAATGAAAAAAGGTTGCTTAAGGTCTGCTTAGGGTTTAAATATGCTTAAACTAGATCTTAGCATGTTGGTTTGTAAACTGGTCTAAATTGAACCTGGAAAACTGTCTAAAAAAATTGCATTTTGGTAAATTTAAAGTAAATTTAAAACCTACTTTTATCTGCCTCCCAGGTAAAAAACAAAAAAACCCAGTCTTAAAAACAAAATAGCCAGTATATTTTTCTTATTGGACCAAAAATCAGGAAAGTCTGGGTAAACAACAGATCATTTAAAATTGTAAAAATTTATATTTTCTGCATTTTGAGATGTTTTATAGAATTTATACAATATTTTTATTTTAGTTTAATTCTAGCTACTGATATGGCACTTCACAATGAACTATTAAAGGAATTTAAATTGATTATAGAGAATGGTTTTGATTGGTTGTCTGAAGATCATCGGAAATCAGTATGCATAGTTTTTATATTTACATTTAAAAAGTTTAATTTAAATATAATTTTAATATTCTCATCTATAATGGTTATTAAAATTTCAGATGTTAAAAACGTTTATAAAAGCTGCCGATGTTTCAAATGAAACGCGTCCTATGGACATTGCAGAACCATGGCTTGAATGTTTGCTTCAAGAATTTTTTAACCAGGTAATAAATTCTTATTTTTTGGTTGTTGGTTTATGAATACTCCGTAAAGGTTTGGTTGAAGCTAATGTTATCATCCTTTTGTATTTTTTTTATTTTCAGAGCGATCTTGAAAAGCTTGAAGGGTTGCCTACATCAGCTTTTATGGACCGAGATAAAGTAACAAAATCTTCCGCACAAATTGGTTTCATAAAATTTATTCTTATTCCTTTGTACGAAGCAATGGCCGAGTTATTTCCAATCTTTGAGGTAGTATAGTTACCAATCTTTTTTGAGATATCTCTCGTTTGAAATAGTATTCTATTAATTTGATGACGATTCTAATGGTTCATATTTTTTTATATCAAGGATTATTTGCTAAAACCGATTAAAAAGGCTTTTGACTACTATGTTGAAATGGGTCAAAAAATGGAGTTAGACAAACAAAAAGAACAAGAAAAATATTCAACAAAATTTAGCGCGGACTATGAACGACAACTAAATTCAGAAATGAATCGCAAATTGAGTCTCGAATTTGATAAACGTCTCACTGAAGAAATACAAAAAAAGTTCAATGAAGAACGAGAACGGCGAGCTAGTACTGGGTCACGTGGAGAAAGTGGAGGATCTAGTCGAAAATCATCAAAAGTTAATGAATTATATGATAAATTTGTCTCAGAACCAGATGAAATAGCACATTTATCAAGTGTAGATGTTCTTGATTCTTTAGAAACCAACTTGACTGTTTGTAAACAGACTTCTACTGACATTGAAAAAACGTTTTGTCTAAATTGCAGTTAATAGGAAAAAAAAACAATATTTTTTGTAATGTAAGGGAAAATGCCTTTTCTTTCATATACCTTACTATCAAAGAATATTCTAGAAAAAGTATTCTATATGAAATAATATAATAACACGCTTACGAGAAAATTTTATAAATGTTTAGAGTTGTGTTATGTATTCTAGATTCATTTAGACACCCTTAATCAATATTATAATAAAATAATTTATTTGAAAGTTGTGAATCATAAATAAATAAATTCAGATTTGATGAATGCACTTTTATATTGAACTCAGATAATCGCTGCATTAATATCACGTTTAACTTGATTATATACTTCTTGTAACGATTGAGATTTTTCATATACAAATAAGTTATAAAATCCTTTTTTTTTTTTTAATAGAATTTTCTACTGCTTCAAAACTTTAAAATTCGATCATACATTAAATTATTACATTTTTTATTTATATCCATATAATTTTTTTTTCGTATCTTAAATGTTTTGGTTTTCTATCTAAAATATATCACTTGAATTTTAATGATATATTAGAATTTATTATTACGACTATAATTTTATGAAAAGAACCAAGATACTAAAAAAACTGTTAGATTTTATCGCAGAAAAAACAAATAGTTCTTTAACTTCTAAAAAAGAAGAAAATATAAAAACAATTTAAACCATTTTTTTCATAAAATACTTTTTCGGTAAAATATTATATTGTATCCTTAAAAACAATTTATCACAAAAATATTATTATCTCTACCTTTGAGGTGGTTTATTTCTATTAAAAATGTAAGCGAAAATTTTTTTTTGTTAACTTAGATATCTATTCGCGTTGTACAGGGTGATTTAATCAAAAGTATAAACATTAAATTAACATAATTAATTTTTTGATTGCAAATACATTACATGCGATAGTACATTTTAAAGCTCATTAAAAAGGAAATTTAATGTTAATAATTTCAAAAAAATTAAAATAACGGCATAGCCATGAGATACGATATTCCAAAAACGCATATTTTTAACAAAAAAATTGGTCGAGTTGAAGAGCGTAAGTCTGGTTCAGAGAGCTTATAGAAGTAAATTTAAGAACAGACCATGTCCAACGGCAACAGCTATCACAAAATTATCTAAAAAATTTGATACAACCGGAACAATACTTGATTTGCCACCAAAACCGAGGAATGAGCGAGACATTCGAATTAATGCCAGAAATAAGCTGAAAGTACTCTTTTTCGAAGATCCTACATTGTCGATCAGAAAAGCCTCAGTTGATGTTGAAATTTCATACAGCCTTTGCCGTGATATTCTTCTCAAAGATTTACAACTCAAACCGTATAAATACCAGAGTGCTCATCAACTATTGCCACTTGATTATGAAAAAAGGGTCATTTTTGCTCAATGGTGGCTGGACTTGGAAAATGATGTTCACAAATGGTTGATCACTACAGATGAAGCCTATTTTTACCTTACTGAGTCGATCAACAAGCAAAATAACAGAATATGGCTGAATGAGAGACCTGAGGATTGGATAGAGAAACCGTTGCACGATGCGAAAGTTTTGGTTTGGTGTGCCATTTCCTGCCGAAAAATCTACGGACCCTACTTTTTCGAAGGAACGGTAAATCAGCACAATTACCTGGATATGCTTAAAATTTTCTGGCCTAAGCACTATAGAGTTGAGAGTCTCAAAAGATACTATTTTCAACAAGATGGGGCTACTCCGCATACGGCTAATATGGTTCAAGAGTGGTTACAAAGTAAATTTGGGGAGAAATTCATTACCAAGCAACAATGGCCTTCACGATCACCAGACCTCAATCCATGTGATTATTTCCTATGGGGTTATCTTAAGTCTAAAGTTTATAAGCCATTACCGAAGACTTTGGATGATTTAAAAGAGAACATCACGAGAGAAATCCAAAAAATAAACATTTCGGCTTTGGAATCAACGTTTTTGAATTTTACAAAAAGATGTCATTTATTAATTGAAAAAAATGGAGGTTATATTGATAAAAAATAAAAAATAAATTTTTATCACTCAATTTCCTTTTAATTTATCTTTAAAATGGTGTATCGGACTTAATAATCCGATTTGATCTACAATTTTTATTCAACTTTAAAGTTTATACTTTTGATTAAATCACCCTGTATAATGGGAAAAAATACTTTTAAATGAGAACAAAAATAATAAAAAAAAAAAAAAGATTTTTTGAGGCTTTCTAAAAAATCTAAGTTATTTTTTCTTTGAGCGAGTGACTGAAGTTGAAGTGTCGATCCTGATAGTGAAACTTTTAAACAAAAATAGTCTGGGCCCAAACAGCCTTCCTACATTTATTCTAAAGCTTATTCCAAACATAATCTCGAATCCACTATCCATAATGATGAATAACTCATTTAGAAATGGAATTTTTCCAGATCTCCTTAAAATAGCTAAAGTGTCACCAATACATAAAAAAGGTTCTCTACTGGATTACTCTAATTATCGCCAATTCTCTCTTCTCTCAAATATAAGCAAACTATTTGAGAAAGTTATGCACAATAGACTCTACTACTTTCTGTAGAAATTTAAGTGTCTTTTTATAAATCAGTATGGGTTTAGAAACAATCATTCAACAACTCATGCACTAACTGATATAACTGAAAAAATTAGACTTTGGACAATAAATTGTTTGCAAGTAGTATTTTTGTTGATCTCCAGAAAGCCTTTGATACAGTTGATCATTCCATTCTAATCAGAAAATTGGAGTACTACGGTATAAGAGGCACAACACTCCAATGGCTTTCTACTTATCTTCAAAATATAGAACATAATTTGTTTCTATTAATGGGATGGAATCTGAATTAATAAAATGAATAAATGATGTCCCACAAGGCTCTGCACTAGGACCATTGCTTTTCCTTCTCTTTGTTAATGATCTTAATACCTCTCTGAAGTTTTCCACTTTGCTGATGACACCAATCTGCTTTTAATAAACAAATCACTTAGAAAAAAAAATATAAACAAAAATATTAACCACGACTTAGCAAATCTACTCCAGTGGTTCTATCCAGTAAATTATCACTTAATTCCAAAATAACTGAAATTATTATCTTTAAATCAAGTCAAACAAAAATAAAAAAAGCACCTGAATTTCAGATTAAGTGGTCAAAAAATCGTTCCTATGAATTTTATCAAGTATCTTGGTATCAAAACTGATACCAAGTTTGTTTGGAAACAGCAACATAAAATCTTACCTCCTCCATTTACTGATTTTTAGCTACCAACTTCGGTCAGCCAAAAGCTTCAAATTATCTATACTTAAACATAGAACTGTTTATTATGGCCATGAATTTATTAAATATCAGAGCATATGCACATGGAATAGTCTCCCCTCACAGTTAAAATCTCTCCCTACATTTTTCAAATTCAAAAACAGTCCATTTAATTTTTTATTAAAGTATTCTTCCTAATTCATATGCTACTCTACTGCTGACGATCTACTATCCATCATACTCTACTGCTGACTATCTACTATCCATCATACTCTACTGCTGACTATCTACTATCCATCATACTCTACTGCTGACTATCTACTATCCATCATACTCTACTGCTGACTATCTACTATCCATCATAACTTTATTCGCTTTAATGCTGATTTATTACTATTAATAATTGCTCTTTCTTAACTTCTTTTCAAATTTATATTATTTTTTGCATCACTATTCTATTTCAAACTCTCACTACTATAAATATTGCCATTTTTATAATTTTTATTATCATTATTTTTATTAATGTTATGTATATTATTATAATCTACTTCTCTTTTATTGTTATATTTTAATTAGGTATATAAAAGTCTTATATTCTAGATAAAAGTAAATTGAATTTTATCCTAAATTTATCAAACTTCTTACTTAATTATTGTTCCATTTTATCGTTTAAGTGTTGTGCTGTTTACGTTTTTGTTTTTTTTAAGTTTTTCATTGTTCTAAGTTTTTCATTATATCTTTAAATTAGTATTTGTACTATATGTAAATATTCAGAAATATTTACATATAGTACAAATATCAATGAATCAATGAAATAGATTTTATATATAACATTTGTAATATATGTAAAATCTATTTCAGAATACATTTGATTTGATTTGAACAATATTATTTCTCTACTTAATTGAGATTAAGTAAAGAAATAATATTGACAAAAGATAAACAAATTTTTTAAAAATTGTCAATCTTTTGTCAATATTACTTAAAGATTAAAAGATTAACAATATCTATTCTCTACTTAATTAAAAGTTAAAATTATTAAAGAAAATAAAGAAAATTAAATATAAAGTATTAAACTAAACTATCTTGGGATTCATTTTTTATCAAATCTAAAGAGCACACAAGGGTGTGGTCCAACATGCTTAGAATTATAGAACTACAATATCTATAAAGAATGAACTGTGTTAAAGACTGACTGTTAAAAAAAATCTTGTTTGAAAATATAGGTGTATACCACTTTAAATTAGGTTTTTAGAGTGAGACAAGTTTTGATTCAAAATATTTTCATGCGGCAAGATTGACTTTATTTAAGTGCTTGCAGGTTGCAGTTCTTGCAGGTTGCTTTGTTGAATTAATAGATAGGTGAGCAGTTTCAAACATAGGATGATTTTCTTTTTGTTAGAATTTTAATACCTGGAAACCGTTTTAGTTTTGTTCCATTTTGTTTTATTTTAGTTAACTTAGTTTAGATTGGTAGAAATTTAGCTAGACCTTCCATGTACTTGAGCTCAATGATGACGCTGGAAATCAAAGTTTTAGTTTTGCTTTCCACATAAAATTTGATTTACATATAAAACTTTGATTTCGTATAAAGGGATAATCATTCCGTGAAAAGTCCAGCAGTCAGTAGCCATTGCAAATACTTCTGCAATCAGACAGGTTTTTCTTTTTACTCAAATCAAAAAACCTACTGCATTGCAGAAGAGTGAAAGGCTATTGGATTTGATATAGATGTTTCAACTTTCAAGTTACTAAAATAACTGGAAAGTCAAAAACAGTACATTAAAAAACAAACTGAGATAAAAAAAAATGCCAAACTTAGTAAAAACTAACAAAGATGAAAAAACCTGTCAAATTTAGTAAAAACAACAATAAAATTAGTAAAAACAGTACAATTTAAAAAAGAAGAATCCAAATTAATCTACTGTCGTTGTAAATTATTTGAAAATGAAAATAATAATATGAAAGAGAAAATAGAGGATAAAAGGAAAAGAAAATTGGATTTTTTTTTGGAATTCAAAAGAGTGATAATAATACTTGGAAAGAATGTGAGGAAAAAGTATGAGAAATGCTCAAAATTGAACATAAAATTAAAGAACTCGTCGTAATTGATAGAGCCCATTAAGTTGGGAATAATGAGTCGGAGGATAATCGAAAAAACAGATCTATGGTTGTGCAATTTTAAATTGTAAAGATAAAGCCCTTATGTTAAACAAATACAACACGATGAAACTTTGGAACGAGTAATTGTACGTAAATGATTTTAGCAAACACACAACGGAATTACTACAAAAACGTTTTAAAGACACAAAAGATTAAGAACAAAAAATAAGTATGCGAAAGCGATTTACAACAAACTAATCACGCGCAATTTATAATAAGACATTCTTTTTTTTTATTACAATTTAAATCAATTAAAAACGAACCTAAAATGAATTCAAGTAACCTTAACGACTTTGAATCAATTTTTTTAATATTAGTCAAACTAATGACAAATCTTTGCAAATCAAGAAAAGTTTTCTGATTGTTTGTAACATTACTCTAACGAACAAGTTTTTTTTTTTAACAAAACTTATGACAAAAATTAAAATCAGATAAGAACCTCCACATTAATTTAAGAAGCCTGGTACGTAATTTTAAGATATTTCTCAATCCTATAAAAGAAACTAAAAGCTTATTTAATATAAATTGTTTAACTGAAAGTTAGATTAATTCAATAAGTTTTGATTATTCAGATTTTTACATTCCTCGCTTTGAATTTATTTATTTTAGAGAGACATAATAATAAACGTGGCGGTGGAATAATTATAAATCTTAAAGTAGTATATAAATATCGCGGTATGTAAAAAATAAATAGTGAGCATCGTTTTAAAAATGATTTAAGTGTTTCTGATGGCGTTAAAGAAATTTTAACAATAGAAATTCTAAACAATCATACAAGTAACATTTTATTAAGCTGCTGTTATCGATCACCTAAAAAGGTTAGCGAAAACTTGAACATGTTTTTCTAAAGATGAAATGAAAGACAGAAAATAAAGAATTTTCTTATCGAAGATTTAAACGCGAATTGCTATCTCTACAATAACTTGAGCAACAATGCAATCCTCTTTGAAGTTGACGTCAACATCGTTTGCGTTGACGCAATCATCGTTGACGAAAACTTTATTCCGCTCAGAGATGATAAACGGCAGAAATCTTCTCGCCTCCACGTTTCTTCCGCAGCTATTGGCGGCTGCTTCCCGAAACTTATTTTGCCTGCAGAATGTTCTGGCTTCCACCTTCAGATGCTTCCGCCTCCCAATTGGAGACCCCCGTTAGAACTTTGTTTTAGAGGCAGAATTTTTTGGATGCCACCGCTAATCGGGAGGCGGGGCCGCCATAAGGATACTTTGGATGGCAAGGTAATTTGGAAATTGCCTACAGTGGCTTCCGCCTCCCGTTTAGCGGCCGCAACAAGAAGCTTTATTTGGAGACAGAATGTTTTGGAGGCCACCGCCAATCGGGAGCCGGAAGCCATTGACGGCCGCCGTTAGAAGATTTTTTGAAGGTGAGATGATTTGAAGGCCATTTCCAGTGGCTTCTGCATTTCAATTGGCTGCGCCTGCCAGAACTTTTTTATTGAGGCAAAAGGTTTTGGAGGTTGCCGCCAATCGGGAGGCAGAAACCAACGACGACCGTTGTCATTAGTTATTTTGAAGGCAAGAAGATTTGGAGGCCGCCTCCAGTAGCTCTTGCCTTCCTATAGGCTGCTGCCGCTAGAACTTTTTTATAGAGGCAGAATGTTTTGGAGGCCGCCGCCAATCGGGAGGCGAAAGCCATTGACGGTCATTATCAAGAGACATTTTAAAGGCAAGTTGATTTTGAGGCCGCCCCCAGTGGTTTCTGTCTCCCAGTTGGCTGCAGCCGCTAAACTGGAGGTGAAATTTTTGCCTCCCGCCGCCTGAAGTTAAAGTCAAAGGGGCAAATTTTTCATTAAAAACAAAATTCAATCTTTAAATTGCTAGTTAATTTAAAAAAATTAGTTTTTAAATTAACAAGCAATTTAAAAATTATTTTCGACTTCAAATATTGAAAAATTGACATCAAAATTGCGTTTTATATGAAATTTATTGCCAAACTGACAATTTAAAAAAATTATGATTTTGTCAGAGTGGTTTTTTTTTTTTTATAGCTATCAACAAAATTTAAAGTTTTATATTCAAAACAAGAGTTAAAAGTTGGAAATTCCATGCCATGTCCATGCCATTGCCATTCCATGTCCATGCCATTAGCTAAAAAATCTTTTCGACGAAAATAAATAGTTTTTGATGGGATGAAAGTTTGAACTTTTGAACAAGTCGCTCATCAGTTGAATAAAAACTGTCACTTTTCAACCATAACATTAAATTCTTAATTTTGCTCATTAGATATTGTTAAAAATTCTTGACAAACCCAATATTCTTAAATTCTTATTATAAATTTTAGAAATTAATATCGGTTTGAATTGAATTTTTTCCAATAATCAAAATTTTAATGAAAACTGATTTTTTTGTTTGTTTTTGAAAATGGAAAATGCGCATTCATCGAATCAAATATTATACTAAGGAGACTTTTTTACTTGGTGAAATTTCCAGTTTGCTATAAAATTTTTACTACTACGTTTTTTTTAACTCCCCAGTAAAAATCTCATAAAACATTTACGGTCATCATCAGGTATTTATCCCCTAGTTAAAATATTTTGCGGCAACATGTATTTTGCGACCGCGTTGTACTTTGTCATTATTTTTAATCGCTTTAAAGATTGTGGTTTCTTGAAAAGCAATAAAGAAGCAATTCCATTTCATACGAATAACATTAAAATTTTCTCTTTTAGATTTTTAAATGCATTGTATTATTAAAAATTTAACGCCGCATACAGAATTAGTTGACGTTTGTATTCTTTTAAAGTAAAAAATAATCTAAAGACAGCTATTAGTAAAGCTATTCATAATTAATAATAATGAGTTGTGTCATCTAGGTAAATCTGGCGATAAGGTAAACAGCTTATATATATTTACAGTTGTTTATACTACTTATATTCATTTTATGTTACCAATGGTGTGATACTAACTTAATTTGGCCTGCAATAAAGGCTATCACATACTCAAGAATAAGAGAGAAAAGTAAATGTGTTAGAAAACAATATTGGTGCAATCTGTACCAAAATGTTTTGTGGACCGCATGTTTGCCAATTAGCTGCAAAAGATGTAACAGAGCCGTTTGAAGCCACTCTTGCTGAAATGAGAAAATTTGTAACAAATACACAAGCGCCTAAAATACCAACTTCAGTATGGCTTTCGCCGCTAGTTGGGAGGCAGAAGCCTATGGAGGCGGTTTCCAAATCATCATGCCTCGAAAACATCGTCTGACGGGGGCCGCCAGAGGCTTCTGCCTCCCGATTGGCGGCGGCCTTCAAAACATTCTGCCTCCAAAAATAAATTCTGGCTGCTGCTGCCAATCAGGAGGCGGAAGCCACTGAAGGCTAAACCAACTTGCCTCCAAAATATCTTCTGACGGCGGCCGCCAGTTTCTTCGGCCTCCAAAAAAAGTCGGCCTTTAGGCAGAAAGTTACTTTGCCGCCGGGAGGCGTTATCAACTCTGATTCCGCTAAAACACGAACTTTTGTGAATTTACCTATTTGTGAACAGACTATAAAACTTAAAATCTCCTTGGGTTACTATGGAATTTAAAAAATTATCAAAAATAAAACGAAAGTTAAAATTTAAAAAACAAAATATTTAAAACAGGACTCACCATTAACAAAGACTAAAAATATTTATTTTTAAAAGTGCAATATAAGTTTAAAAAAAAAATTACTACTCATAACTAAAGATAGATCCTAACGCATACATAAAATAAAAAAAAGGTTACTGGAAAATAAAATCATGCTTAAACCCACTACCCCAGGTCATTAGAGTTGATATAAAAGTATTTTCTTAAGGAAGTTGTACCTTAAAAATTATGCGTACCTTAAAATGCTGGTAATTGAACGTATATTTTCAAATAAATAGGAAATAAAGAGAATAAAGTTTATATTATACAAGTAGCCAAGGCATAAGATAATATTATTAAAAATAGTAAGTTTATTCAAGGTCAAGTATACTCTCACAACTGATAGTTTTCTGTATTTGTTTTAGAAATCGGAACACAGATTTTTACTTAAAACATAAAATTCACATTTAAACAAAGAATTAAGTTATAAAAACTATATATGTCACTGATAAGGAGTAGAAGGACTTCAGTTACAACTTAGATTTAAGATTTAAATCCTATTGCTGTTCTTGTTATGATCAAAAACACTAGACCTACTTTTTAAGGTTAGTATTGGTGCCCCAATTAAGCTTCTATCATTTTTGGTTTAATACCAAAAATGATAGAATAATAGAAAGGAGCTTCTGAATCAAGTATATTTTTTCAAGTTAAATATTCTGCAGGTTTTGTACAGGTTAAACTAGTGTTTAACTCGTACAGAAAGTTTGTTGTTTAATGTTTAGGTTGAGGGTGATGGTTGAGGGTGGTGGTTTAGGTTTAGGATGAGGGTGATGATAAAATAAAAGGTGCAATGAAGTTCTTTTAATTTTTTGAAACAAAGGTTAAACGTACTTTGTTAAGAAAACTCTCGTTGATAGATTTTTTCTTGCAGTTTTTTACATTTTTATCACTCAACTAACATTAGGATATTACATCTGCATTATTATTCTTATTTTATTTGCATCCATATTCTTTTTTTTAATAGCATTTTAACTTTATTTTGAATAAAAACCGCGATTACAATTTAAATTAACCTTAAGTAATTTTTAACAGATTAAACCTTGTCGAAAGATCATATTTTTATGGGTAAAAAAGCCGTTTCGTAACCAATATTAAAAAACCGATAGCAAGTCATTGGGATGCATAAAATGAAAATGAGCAATTAATAAATCGGCAAACGGGTAAATATTTCTAAATTTAGTGTTCATGCAACAAAAAGAAGAAGTAGTTATCGATTGCTTAATGATAAACTTCGTATCAGGCGTTCGAAAAAACTGTCAACACGCGATGAAAATATGCTTTACAAGCTAGCCCAGCCGGAACAAACACATCTTTTAGACGTATTTTTAGCATCTAAAATGCTATAATCTTTCCCAGCTAGCACATATACGTTGATAAAACGTTAATATTAAGTTGCGTTGGGCTAACATCGACCGTCAACGTTGTTTTATTTTTCATTTTAGTTACAAATGCGACGTCATCAACCACCAAAAAATTGCGTTGGCCCGACCTTATATACATACGTATGTATATTATACATAATATACTTATACATATGTATATCATATTGTTGTTTATTTCTCTCCTCCGGCGTCTGCCTTGTAGAGATATTAATAATGAATACAGTGGTATTAATTACAAGATAATCCACTGTTCCATTACTAAGTCACATATAAAACTCACAAGAGTTAAATACCTCATATAAAAAAATGAAGACCTCACAAACACAAAAAAGAAGAACCGAAAATGAAATAAAATCAAAAAACAAAACAAAAAAAACAAACAAGAAAAGCAAGATTCGAAAATAATCGAAAAAGTTCCAAAAATAATCTGGGCATTTTAGTTTAAAAAAAGATAGTTGTTTATATCTATTTAAAATATATTTCTATAATCAACTGAAATTATTTGGATGAAAAATAGTTCTTATAAATTATACAAATATATATCTGTATATCTGCTTTTTCTCGGTGCAAACTCAACGTTGATCTACTGTAAATAATCTAAAGTTTTTCTAATGTATATGGATCAACGTTGATCATATGTATATAATCCAACTTTAATCGATACACACATGTGTATAGATTAACGTTGAATTATATATATTTGATCAACGCTAATATATATACATCGGATCAATGTGGGATAATTTGCTCAACGTTGCTCCCTATACATTGGATTTACGTTGTATTTGCACCTGAGAAAACAGCCAACCGTCGCAATGTATTAACAAACTTTGACCCAACGTAAGTTTGCTAGCTGGGATTAGATGTCTAAACTCAGATAAATATAATACATCTAACAGTAGCCATCTTTAAGACGATGAATATGAGCTCATATTCGTTGTCTCAAAGATGGCTACTATTAGATGTATTATAGTTATCTGAATTTGACGTCAAAAATATGTTAACTATTTCGATTCTAAAAAGACGTGTTTGTGTTGGCTGAAAAGCAGACGCAGAAGCAAAAATGTCAACACTAAAAGCAGAAATTCTCTTGTAGTCTTACGACAATAAGTGGAGGTGGGTAGTAGGCTCAGGCATTATGTGTCATAAAATATACAAAGAAAGATTAAACCAGAGTTGGTACCGTGATTCGAGGCTGATAAAACTTCGTCATTTCAACAATATAATGCTTCGTGCCATACAGCATATTTAATCATCGATTGTTTTCTTAAATTTAATATTCAACTCATGCCTAGGCCTGCACAATCACCTGACTTAAAATCCGATCAAAAACTTATGGAGCTGGATAGATAACAACTAACAAAAAAGCAAATAACGAGCCAAGAAATGCTCCAAAATAGAATAAAAACCCTTTAGCTTGAAAATCCAATTAAGATGATTAGAAACCGTGCTGAATCTGCCAAAGCTATTATAACCATATATCAAAAACAACAGGGGTATATCCCGTAATAATATATTTTAATTATAAAAAAATTGTAGGTGCGTTCAAACTTTATTACACTTTCTACTCATTAATTTTTAGATTTACTATGTTTAATATTTCATTTCAAACAAGATTTCGTGTTTTTTCTTTCAAAAAAACAAAAACACGTGGACCTGCATCGGATTTTCTTTGCGCACGAGTCTAAACTTACTATAACTTATTATTGAACGAGTCTAAATTTACTATAACATATTTCTGTACAAAGTATATGTGCTGGTAAGAATCAAAGAGGTACTTAACTGTAAGTCATTTAGACAATTTATACATATTGTTTATACAGGTATACAAAACCAGCATATTCAAGCAAAGCAAAAATATCTGTTAACTATCATTGCATTTTCTTTTGCAATATAAATTTTCTTTATAACCTAACAAATTCCTAAAGATTTAATTACAGTTGAACTCCGGTATCCGAATTCTTAAAGGATCTTAAAATATTTTTGAATAACAAGAGTTTGCAAATTATATGAGCTCCATCTTAAATATTAAACCGAAGGGCGCGGGAAGGGACAGAAGAATTTGTTCGATTTAAATGATCCTCCGAAATGTAAGAGCTTGTATTACAAGAGTTCAACAGTAAGTAAAATATAGATTTATATAAGATAAAGTTACACATTTTTGTAATTTCATTTTATATAAATAGAAAATATAAACTCACTCTGATTCATAGCAACCTTCTAACAAAATAAAAAAAAAAAGAATCTTCTTGAGGTTTGATGTTTTATATATTGAGCTACAAACAAAACGCAAAACAAGAATTTAAAAAGATAGTTTTAGCGGAGTAAAAATTTAGTATAGCTAAAATTATGCCAAAAAGCTATTTGATTATGCAATAATCATGCGAATAGTTATAAATTATGCAATAATTATACAAACTACTACAATTTACAAAGCAGCACAAAAATTTTCTTTTTAGACAAAATTAAAAAACTGTATTTATATAAACACGCGTGTTATTAAAATACGACTTTTAGTCAAAATAAAAGTCAAAGTAAAAAACTGTATTTATGTAAACACGCGTGTGTTTTTAAAGAACGACTTTTTTGACAAAATTAAAAAACTATATTTATTTAAACACGCGTGTTGTTAAAGAACGTCTTTTAGACAAAATTAAAAAACCATTTTATTTAAACACGCGTGTAATTAAAGTATGACTTTTGTTTGTATCTGGGCTTTCGCATAAGCAATGCCATTGTACAGCGGGTTTTTTTAATTGCGATTGACTAATCATCATATCCCAATGTTCTGCTTCCACTTGACCACTACAATTTCTTCCAAACGCTATCCATCCAATTTTTTCTTGTTGAAGCCACCGAGTGGCTGAAAACGAGACGCTTAGCATTAAAGTGTTGATCAAAAGATCCTCTTGCGGTAAATCAAACTGAAAAACTTTGTTTGAACCAGGGTTTTCTTCTGTTATCTTCAAAAACGTTGTCTTTCTCTGCACACATTCACAAGAAGGTGAAACCAGTTCAGCTTGTATAATTATTTCCCTTTTAGATTCATACCTTAACTCATCTAATTTTGTTGTTTGATCTACATTTACAAAAAGTTTTGAGGTTTCAATTTTGTACTCTAAAGATACTAAAATTTCTAGTTTTTCGCTTTTTGGCATCACAACGGATAAAAGTGATTTGGGCTTTTTTGGTAGATTTACATTTTCTCCAAAGGTGATTGTTGTAGGAAGCATTTCAGCGTTAAGATCAAGATCACCCAGTTGCATAATACTTTCTCCTAAATTAAATTCGCGAAAAATCTTTTTACAAACACAAACTTTGAAAGATAAAGACATTGAAGCTAATCCATTTCTTGGAAATAAATAAAACACAAAAACATCATCTAAATCAGCATACACTATCTTACTATCGCGAATAGAAGCCTCAAATACATTTGATGAGTTTCTTTGTCCTTTAGTAGGATTTAACAAAGAACTTTTGATTTTCCCACGAATTCGGAAACCTTCTAGCGCAAACTCTTCAACGCGACTAATATTAAATCGAATTTGCTTCATATATATTACAAGCTTTCCAACGTGTAAAGTGTAGTCTATATTAATATCTAAAGCGCAAGTATAAGGTATTTCAGGTACTTTCATTAAAGATGGAGGGACATTTAATAGTTTATTTGGTAAAGGATGCATTAATATAGAGTTGGTTTCTGAGACTGTTGAAAAGCGGTCTCTTGGTATCATGTTTTTAAAGATATCTGACACACCTGATTCTCCGTCAGTAGATTGATCAGAGTACGTTAATGGACTACCGTAGCAATCTATGTAAGGGGGAGTATCTGAAAATGCATGGTTAAAATCAATTTTATTGTCTTTAAGTTCCTTTTGTCGTGGAACATACTCATAAGTTCTTTCGTCGTTAGTATTTACGGAATATGCTGACATTCCATTTCTTTGTTTAGTGTTTTGGCCGTAATCGATTAGCGAGTTACTTGTTGATCCAGACAGTAAAGTAGAATCACTTAATGAAACACGCATGTCTTTTGTAGGAACTTCTAGAGAAAGGAAATTTTGCGCATTTCCCATTGCCTTCAAAATAAAATAACGGTAAAAACTTCATGCAAAAACTGACAAATATAATTTCACTAGAAATAAACTTTTGACGCACATATAAGTAAAAATGTTTAAGTGAAAATAATAGCGGCAAATGTGCAGGTGTTTTTAACTACAGGTGTTTCTTGTAAAGTTTTTTTTTATATAGTTTCTCACTTATAAAATATGAATAATTGAAACTTTTTATACAAAGAATATTCGTAATGTTGTTACGTAAGTTCGATGACTAAAGTTTAAAATTATATTTATAAAATAATTTTGTCTTTATGTTTTTGCAAGTAAGATAAATATAAAATTTTAAAATTAGATTTAAAAAAAAATTAATCATTTTTTGTGAACGATATTTTTTTTACTCCTTGCTATTATTTTTTTCTAATTTAATTATTATTATTCCGGTTATTTTAAATCACAATGAAAGATTACGAAAAACTATAACTATTATCATAATTATTTTTGCTATTATATGTACAACTATATGAAATAAATTTTTTTTGCTATTATATGTACAATTATATAAAATAAAATTTGTTTGCTATTATATGTACAATTATATGAAATAAATTTTTTTTGCTATTATATGTACAATTATATGAAATAAAAATATGTAATAAACTATATTCTTTGATAACAAAAAGTTACAAGAATTGAAAAAGGTCAAATCAAAGCATTATCATAAGAATCATGAGAAAAATAACGATATACAATACAAGAGTGATAAAAAACAAAATGGATTGAAAGTGACATGGTGACGGCCCCCTGTGTCGTCGGCCCTGGAAAGTAGCATGATGACATAAAATAACTAAAAGCAAATTCTTCAACTAAAAAAGTATAAAAGTGTAAAAAGCTTGTAAAATTGTGTTGTTTTTATCTGAATGTTGAATTTTAATAGTAACTAAAAAAAAAAAAAAAAAATCTAAACTCTAAAATGTAAACTCAAAAACAAAAAACTCAAAAAAAAAATCAAAAGGATAATTGTCAATTTTTCCTCTCAACAAAATAAAAAAGATTATTAAAAAATAGAAGCTCTTACCTGTAGAATAAAAAATGGCTACAAAAGTGCTCCAAAATATTTTTACTACACTAAACCTTTAATTGATAACTTGTGAAACATACTTTATCCGTGCATAAAACAATTAGCCAAGAACAACAAATGATGATAACTTATGAAACACTTTATTCGTGCATAAAACTTTATCCGTGCATAAAACTATTAACTGAGAACAATATTACCCAAGTACAACAATATAAACAAAATTGCAATCAAGGCTAACAAATTTATCAAGGTTTAAAAGCGCAGAAAAAGTTTGCTTCACAGTTGTGTACAAAACGTTTTATCTAAAATAAAAAAAAAAAAAAAAATTTAATTAAAAAAAAAAGTTAATTTTTGACAAAATGCGAGAAATATTGGAAGTTAGTTTTTAATTTTTGTCATTTTTTACATCATTATAAATTATATATATATATATATATATATATATATATATATATATATATATATATATATATATATATATATATATATATATATATATATATATATATATATATATATATATATATATATATATATATATATATATATATATATATATATATATATGGCTATTTCCACGATGGAAGAGATAAATTTCGTGTTTAAAAATTTCTTTTTTCAAAAGGTTTTATTTCTTTAATTACACTGCCCAACAGTGATTTTGTATCGGAACCAAAATTAGTTATTACTTATGCATTTCCATCTGCTGAATTCGAAAATGACATTAAAAATGACATATTAGCTCTAGTTTAAGAATTAAAAGCAAAAATTTTCTCTCAAGGCAAGGGTTGAATTAAGTGATCGCGAAATGAAAAATCCGGAAAAATATCTGGTCTTCAAAATTTTAGTTTATGCAAAACCGTGTACTTTGTTTTTAAGGACGAATCAACTTAAATTTGTTAGCGAAAAAGTTATAAAGTATAAAATAACAAACTTATGACTACAAAAGTAATAACACTCTAGTAACTTCATTATAAAAGTAATAACACTATATAAGTGTAATACTTTTACAACGCACTTATAACTTTTATAATTCATTTTTAGTTCAAACAACATAAGTAATCCCAAATTTTAATTGAAGTAGAAAAGTATCTAGAAAAATAGAGTGGATATTTAAATAATATTTATAACGTGTTAAAGAACTTAAACAACTTCATAAAAACGCACTGTATAAAAAGTTTAGCATTACAAAGAAAGCTTCTAATGGTCCGTAAAAGCGCGCAGTTATTTTTAAAATCAACCAAAAAAAACTTTATTGGTTGATTATTAAATTAGCGCGCGTTTTTTCGGACTGTTCGTAACGTTTCATAATGCTAAACCCTTTTATAAAGTATGTTCTTATAAAGTTGTTTAAGTGTATTGTAGAAGTTCATGAAGTTTTTAATAATATTTGATTATCCACTTCATTTTTTCAGATGTTTTTATACTTTGATTAAAGTTTGGAATTACTAATGTTGTTTGAACAATGAATGAACTTTAAAAGTTATAAGTGCTTTATAAAAATAATAATACTATTATAGTTTTATTACTTATATAATGCAGTTAGTGACTGGAGTGTTATTGCATTTGTAATCGTAAGTTTATTGTTTTGTTTTATTTTGTTTTTTATAACTTTTTCGCTAACAATAATTTGCTTCTTTAAAAACAAAGTAAACGGCTTGCATAAACTAAAATTTTAAAGACCAGATATTTTTCCAGATTTTGTAAATCGCGATCGCTTATTCAACCATTGCAAGGGTAGAAATTTTCATTTTTTTAAAAATTTTTTTTTGTTTTTGACTATCCAAAATGTTTTGTTCATGTTTAAAACTTGTGATACTAGTTATGTGTGTTTGCTAAAGTTTCTGGTCTAATCTATTCTTAGTTTTTATTTTTTTATTTACTAGTGTAAAATTTTACAAATCAACATGCCAAGGAAATGTGAAAATTTAGTGGACAATTTTTGTTACATTTGTGGTGAAATAACATTTTCTTCACAGAAAAGAACTATGACACCTCTTGTGCAGACTGCTTACCAGCATTATTTCAATATGAAGGTAGGGGACCAGGATTAGTCATGGGCTCCACATATATGCTGTAGCTCTTGTTCGGTTACACTACGAGAATGGTTGAAAAATAAAAAAAGATGTTTGGCTTTTGCTGTTCCAATGGTATGGAGAGAACCTAAAAACCATACAGATGACTGCTATTTCTGCTTGACCCCACCCATTAAAGCAGGTTTGTCAATGAAAAAAGTAGGAACAGTTAAATATCCGAATCTTCCATCTGCCATTCGACCTATTCCACATTCAGATAATTTACCAGTTCCTACTCCACCACAAAGTTGTGAGTTAGAAGCAGAAAATGAAGTAGAAATAGAAGAAAACAAGCCTTCCACATCAAATGATCCTGATTTTGTGTTAACAGATGTTGTGCCACACAGATTAAGTCAAGCAGAATTAAGTGATCTTGTTCGAGATCTGGACTTGTCACAGGAAAAAGCAGAACTTCTAGGGTCAAGACTAAAGCAGTGGAATCTTCTCCAACTTGATGTCAAGGTTTCACATTACAGAAAACGGCAGCAGAATCTGCTTTCTTTTTTTGAGAAAAAAAATAATCTTGTTGTTTGCATTGATGTTTTTGGATTAATGCATTGTCTTAATTTGAACTATGATCCAATTGAATGGAGAT
The DNA here is from genome assembly GCF_038396675.1 of Hydra vulgaris. Lineage (NCBI taxonomy): Eukaryota > Metazoa > Cnidaria > Hydrozoa > Anthoathecata > Hydridae > Hydra > Hydra vulgaris. Next base: position 12,613,508 of record NC_088925.1, on the reverse strand, counting down.
TATTCATAGACTTATCTAAGCTAAGCTTGAAAGCTGTATTACTGCACAATGGAAACCGTCTTCCTTCTGTTCCTATTAGCCATGCAGTTCACATGAAAGAGACTTATATAAACATGAAAGTTCTCCTCAACTCAATTAATTACAATAAACACAAATGGAAAATTTGTGGTGATCTAAAAGTCATTGCTATACTTTTAGGAATGCAATTAGGGTATACTAAATACTGCTGCTTTTTGTGTATGTGGGACAGTAGAGACAGAAGTTCACATTATATAAAAGAAGACTGGCCTGCTAGAAATCTCAACACAGATGAAAAAAATGTTATTGCTGAACCACTCGCGGATCCAAAAGATGTTCTTCTTCCAACATTAAATATATTAAGTTGGGTTTAATGAAAAATTTTTTCAAAGATAAGAACAAAGAAGGACAGGCTTTTAGTTATTTAAGAAACAAGTTTCCGAAAATAAGTGATGCAAAAGTTAAAGAAGGTATTTTTGTTGGGCCACAAATACGTCATCTTATGAAGGATCCTACATTTGATGAAGTTTTGAAGGGGCCCGAAAAGGAAACTTGGGAAGCTCTTAAGGGAGTGATTAGTGGATTTTTAGGCAACAAACGAGATTATAACTACATTCAATTGGTAGCAGTACTTCTGCAAAAATATCATCAACTTGGATGTAATATGTCCCTCAAGATTCATTTCCTCCACTCACATCTAGACTTCTTCCCCCCCCCAATTGTGGAGCTGTTAGTGATGAACATGGGGAAAGGTTTCACCAAGTTATTTCTGTAATGGAAAAAAGATATCAGGGTCGCTGGAATGAGGCCATGCTTGCAGATTACTGTTGGTTTGTGTGTAGGGATGCTCCAGAACTAGTTTACAAAAGGAAAGCAAAAAGATCACGATTTTGTGACGATACCCCATAATCATCTTTAACCCTATTAACTTGATGATCATGATTTCTTTGTTTAAAACTATTAGAATATATCTGTTATAAAACAAAAACAAATGTACTTTAAATGTTATTAGAATATGTAAATTATATGTCATATTGCTCTGTTGGAAATTAACTGAAATAAAAATTTATAGCTATTGTATATCTCAGAAACTAGAGCTAATAAAAAATTTTCGTTGTCATATTCTTTTTTCTCAACCCGAAATTAGTAAAATTTGAATAAAATTGCTTGAGATACAAAAAAAAAAAATTTTTTTGTTGCCCAGTGTTATAGTTTAAACACCTTAAAATTATTGTTAAAATAAATTTTGAGTAGAAAATGTTTGAACTGAGTAGATAAATTTGATGAATGTTAGCAACTGTTAGTTCTTTTTATTATTCGAAAAAGTGAGTAAAATTTAAGGGCGAGTTATTGCAATATTTTAAACAAAACATATCCATATTTTTGTTTAGAAAGAATCTTTGAGATATGTCTTGAGTAAAAAAAATTTTATTCTTTAAAAATAATTCAAGTTTTTTTTTGTCACATACACATCTGCAAAAATTACGTTGCGTCACTGAACTAAAAGCTAAAAAAGTTTGATGAATTTGAAATGAAATTATACTTTATGGCGAGGTTTTTTTAGAAATTATGTATTTTAATGTAAACTTTTATTCATTACTAAACAAAAAATTGGTCAAAAAGCATTGTATTAACATATAGTTATAGTTTGAAAGCTGTTGCGTCACTGAACCCATCGACGGGATAATTAGCGTTTTATAAATTAGCGCGGTAAGGAAGTCAAAATATCATCTAAAAGTTCAGATTTCGTTGTGGGTTTTCAAATTTTTCAAATTCGAATAACTTTTGCATTTTAGTATTGTGAAGGACTATTAGTAAATATTAGTAAACTTTTGGATTTATGTTAACATTTTCTTATAAAGTTGTAAATTTTTAAGAAATGGAATCAAAATTAGAAGTAAAAAAAAACGTTATGCAGAATACCAAGCTAATTATGTTTCTCGGAATGCTGATAAAAAGAAATGTCCAGAGTTAGATCTAAGAGATATCGAGAAAAATTGAAAGCCGATCCTAATAAAAAAGCAGCTTATGCTGCTAAAGCAAAATTAAGAGTTTTAAAAAGTCACGCTTTAAAAAGAAAACTTTTAAATCAATATGAAAGACCAAGCTCATCTTTTAAAAACGTTCAACAAAGAGGAAAAGCATTGAAAAAAGTTTTAAAAGCACTACCAACTTCAAAGGAGAAACAATCTGAAATTCTTTCTATTCTTTCAAATAGCTCTGCTTGTAAAGATAATTCGGGTCTACCTCCAGCATGTTCAAAGCTGTATGGTCTTTCTGAAAGCGATGTTTTAGCAGTTGTAAACTTTTATAATGAAGATGAAGTTTCCCAAATATCACCAAACAAAAAAGATGTCACTCGAATTCAATTATCTGACGGAAAAGCAAACTATATTCAGATAGGGGAAAGGCGCCTATGATGGCATACTTAACTTTGAAGCTTCATTATTCAGTATCCTGAAGACCAATAATAAAAGTTTTGATATGGAAACATTCCTTGTTACATCTAGAACAATAATTACCCTGGGAGTTTTCATCAGTTTTATTTTTTTATAAGTTATTCTTATTGTAAAAAAAAGCACAAGTATGCCATCATAGGCAACCACTGCTCCTATGATGGGATAGGGGAGGATGGGGCTAGTTAGGATCGAGGGTAAGTTAATGATTTCATTTAACCTTAGAGTCTTCCTTCAGAAAAGCCAGAAATTACTCGAAACCATCCTAATTTACCATTTCATGCTACACACCAGCATTGTAAAATTTTGCGCATGCGCATAGGATATATTGCGTTTTACGTATTTTTTGGACCAAAAAAAATTTTGGAGCATCGCTTTCTTTTAACTTTACTTAAAAATAAGTTTTTCTTATAAAAAAAAGGTTTTCCCAACTCGTCAATATTTCAACACCCCCAACTCGTCAGTGTGCCATCATGGGTAAAATTCATCATTTTTATTAAAACAAGCTGTGTCTGCTTTGTTCAAAAGATAAAATTAAAGTAACTACTCCACTAAATGCACAAAACTTGAATATAAAATGCATGAAAATTTCATTTCTGCACAGTTAATAGTAAAATCACAATCTTAAATATATGAAGGAAATAAAACTACAACAGCACATCCCAAAATCGATTTTTGTTGATTATAAAAACAATACTTGTGCACAAGGGACGTTTTTTCACTAAAACTAATGTAAAGTCAGTATAGTTATGTAAGTCTAATCATTTTTTTACCAAAACCAATTTTAATGGAAATATGACCGGTATGCCATCATAGGCGCTATGCCATCATAGGCGCCTTTCCCCTACGTCATTTATATTATACGCTAAAAGAAGCTTTCGAGTTATTCAAGGAAAAGCATCTGCACATAAAAATTGGACTCAGCAAATTTTGCGACCTTCGTCCACGCAATGTAAAATCAGTTACAAAATTTCCGCATAATGTTTGTGTTTGTAGTTTGCATGAAAATATGCGATTTGCCTTAAATGCATTAACAAAATAAATTCAAGCGCCTTCAATCAAAGTTGGATCTGAAATGATAAACAACTTTGTTTGTGAACCGTACACATACGATTGCGTCTATGACAAATGCGTTGCATGCAAAGGTATGAAACAGTTCGATAAACACTTTCAAACTGTTAATACATTTGGTTTCGAAGTATCCTGGGACGAGTGGAGAAAGCCTGAAACTAAAACATATGCAAACAATGAAAAAATTTCGAAAAAGTCTACTGTAACAGAACTCATCCAACACATATCAGCGATGCGTGATAAGTTCGTTAAACACGCATTTGTAAAGAAAAACCAATCAACAATTTTTAATAAACTGAAGGAGGTTTCGATGAGTGTTAATTTTGAAATTGCGGTAATCCAAGTTGACTGGACTGAAAACGCTAGGTGTTTCTATCAAAATGAGCCACAAGCGGCTCATTTTGGTCAAAATCAAGTTTCTATCATGACCCTAGCAGTCTGGAACATTGAGTTAAAAACATTTACCATAGTTTCAGATTCAACTGATCATACTAAGTCTTCCGTTATACCGTACATTGACAAAATCCTTCACTTTATTCCTGATCAAGTCAAAGAAGTACACATGTTCAGCGATAATGCCATTTCTCAGTTCAAAAACAAAAGCATTATGGCTGCAATGGTTGTGTTTGAAAAACGTTTTCATAAAAAATTCTTCTGGCATTTCTTTGCAGCGATGCACAGGAAAGGAGTGGTTGACGGAATAGGAGCTACTGTTAAGCGAATCGCAGCCCTGAGAGTTAAAGCTAGTCAATACGAAATCAGGTCAGCAGCAGATTTTGCGTTAGCATTACAAGATTTGCAAATATCTGTAATTCACATGTCAGAAAACGATACAAGACAACAAACAAATGAACTTGGGTTCAGTTCAATTTTAAGTTATTCAAGAAAAATCAAAGGTATATCAAAATCACATTATTTTTATGTTCAGAATGATAACGTTGTTCCGATGCAATTTTCACCTGAGTATAATTAAAATTTATTACAAAATAACAAAACTTTTAAAAATGATTTTAATTTCGTCTTTTTGTTTCGTCACTGAACGTTGCGTCACTGAACTGATAGTTTTTTTTCTGTAAAATAAAACGATATGAAAACTTTATTGTTTGTGGCTTTTTTTATGACTACCTTATTGCCAAATGAATAAATTACAACAAAAAAATCTAATAAGTCAAGCAAGAATTAAAATTTCAGCAAAAACTCCATTTAAAAGTATGCTGATAAAAAAACACTTTTTTCCGCGTTGCGTCACTGAACTCATGTTTTAATTTTTGCTATGTAGCAGTGTTATGTTAATACAATTGTGTTTAGTTTATATTATAAAATTTTAATTCAAGATTGACTTAGAGTAATAAAAAATTATTTTTGAGGTATAGAAAAATTTATATTAAAAAAAATCTCTCCACATGATGCGTCACTGAACTATGGAATTAGCCATATATATATATATATATATATATATATATATATATATATATATATATATATATATATATATATATATATATATATATATATATATATATATATATAAATTATAAATTATGTTAGTGTATTCTACAAATAGAGTGCTCAATGTTCTAAAAAAACAGAGCAATAATAAATTAGTAAAAACACTTATCTAATTTTTGATTACATCAACACTGTGTTTCACCATCAGTAGGTTCATCCGGAAGAATGTCTAAACATAAAAAAATTTTCAAATTATAGAAAAATTATTTCACAGGGAGTTGGGAATTGTTATAATTATTTAATTGTTATAAAATAATTGTTATAATTAATTATTACATAATAAATTATAACAATTCCCAACTTCCTGTGAAATAATTTTTCTATAATTTGAAAATTTTTTTATGTTTAGACATTCTTCTTGATGAACCTACTGATGGTGAAACACAGTGTTGAAGTAATCAAAAACTAGATAAGTGTTTTTACTAATTTATATATATGTATATATATATATATATATATATATATATATATATATATATATATATATATATATATATATATGTATATATATATATATATATATATATATATATATATATATATATATATATATATACATATATATATATGTGTGTATATACCATGTGTTTAACACTACCAAAAAATTATAAATTACACAATTTTATTAACTTATCAGGACCATAAAAGGTTGCTTAGACCAATCTGTAACTTAAAGCTCCAAAGTTAATAAGTGAATAATTAAATATATTTAAATTAAAAAAATATAAGCAATAGGAAACATATCAAGATAATAAAGAACAGACATAAAAAATATAAAACTATAAGCAAATATGATAGAAATAAATAAAAAACTAAAAATAACACAACAAAGTCAAAATTATAATTTATTAAATGCATTAAGAGTAGAGATAAAATAGTGTCAACATTCCACTGCAAACATTTGAGTTGATAACGTGTTTTAAAATTATTTTCAAGTAAATATTATAAAAAATTAAATTACCACAAAAAACGCCACAAGGGCGTATAATTGATACTCTCCCACTTAACCCTTGGTTTTTCTCTCTTTCTCATTAACAGCTATTAAACAAGTTACAAAACATATTATTCTTTGAAAATCACTGAAAAAAGAACAGTTTGAATAAAAGCTTCATTTAGTAAATAATTATGTAAGCATGTAATAATCTAGAGAAAAAACGTACGCTTATAATCAATGCAGTATAGGAATAATAATGCAGGAACCTTCTGAGTTAGGTAAACACATGCATTTACTAACAATATTTGTTATTTGGCAACTTTTCAATGCATCAAATTTGTTTCTTCACAAATTTGATGCATTAAAGTACTTTACGAATACAGTGAACTCCCTCTCTACTTTACAAATACAGTGAACTCCCTATATCTATAAACCCGGATATTTCGAACTTCCAATAACTCAAAATACATTCAAGTTACATTTGAACCCTCACTTATACTTTCTCATAAAAATCACTAAACCCCCCGTTAGCTCAAACATTGGCTCAGTCGAACCATTTTATCTGCTCCTGTGGTTAATATTCTTCCGATAACTCAAACTTTAGAAAAAAAATTAAAACAAAATTTTAGTAAAAGTTAATAAGTCTTTTTATAATTTATCTTTCATAAAAATATTTAATGAAGATACAATACAAGTATAAATGAAAAAAAAAGGCAAAATAAAATCCAGATCTTTGCATACAATTTTAAAATTTAATGAAAACATAACTTTGAAATGCATGAATACAAGATAAAACATAGAAAAAAATACAAAGCAAAAATATGAAAGTAAAAATATTAATTAATATAAACAATTATGAAGAGCTAATAATAAAAAAAAACTTCCAACTTCAAAAAATTTCAAGCAGTTTTTTTTTCCCCATAAAACCTGCTTATCTCATAGAAACCTCAGAGATAAACTTATATTTATCTTTTACTTCATTTATAAAAAAATTCCACAAATGGTCATTAGTGTTTTAGTTTTTTAAAGATAAATCATTATTTTAGGTTTAAAGACTTTTTGAAAATCAAAAATGTCAATTTTTACAAGAAAAAATACAACTTCTCAAGAAATATATATATTAACTTTAAAAATCTCTAGCTAAAAAGAAAGATATTTATGCAAGTATCAATTTCAAATGTAAAACTATGTGTATGAAAGAGGTGACAGAGGTTTCCAGAGCCGACCACACCGGGGCCAGGGGGGCCAACCCACTTTTTTTGTAAACAAACTTTCTATTTTTTTAAGAAATTTCTAGATGAAGAGGACTTTTTTTTAGAAATTGAAGGTTGTGCCTCTCCACTTTGAAACCCGGGTCGTCGGCCATGGTTTATCGAAAATCTTTTTGTAGATTTATTTACCATGATTTAAATAATAATAAGAATGTGTAAAAGATACATATATTAAGAGTTAAAACAAATAAGGAAGACATATGATCTTGAAATTAAAAATATAAATATATAAAATACCGACTTAGAAAACCGCTCTCGTCGTAACAACATTAGAGTCGATGGTCTGAAAGATTCATCAGGAGAAAGGTGAGAAATCTGTGAAAAAAATATTTACAAACAAGCTTAAAACCTCAAGCGAAATTATTGTGAAACGAGCGCATTGAATTGGGTCGTATAAAGAAAATCATTGTGCATCAAATTGAGTCGTATAAAGAAAACGAAACACCAAAAACTATCATAGTGAAACTGTTAACTACTAAGATAAAATTAAAATTTTAAGTTCACTTAAAAAAGGAAGTGAAATATATATAAATGAAGACTTTGCTGAAGAGACTATGGAAAAAAATAGCATAAACTGTCTACAGTACAATGAAGATGCTGTTACCAAAACTTTTTTTGGCGATATGTTTCAACACTACATATTTCCAATAATAAACCAACAAACCCGGGTTAAATTCAATCATTGCAATAGACAGCATATTGACTAATTCATTTTATGATTCTTCATTAAAAGCAGGTGTAATCAAAAAGAATATATTCGATCACTTTCCAATATACTTTTCCTTTTTACAAGATACAAAAAATAATAACTCCAAAATCAAAGTCTATAAACGAAAAATTAATAATTTTACTATTCAACTGTTTAAAGGCTCACTATCGGTAGTGAGGTGGGATAAGATTTACCAAGAATGCAACCTTGGGAATACCAACTCTGCTTATAATGAATTTATAGAAATATTCTTAAAGCACTATGATAATCACCTCCCAATTATAGAACAAGAATTAATAGTAAAATACTGAAAATGTCCATGGATTACAAGAGGTATAAAAAAATCTTCAAAAGCAAAACAAAAACTTTACATAAAGTATTTAAAAAATAGAAATGAAAAAATCTAAATATTTACAAACAATACAAAAAATTTATTTGAAAAAATAAAGAAAAGTTCGAAGAAAAATTACCACTTGAACCACATAAAAAATGCAACTGGTGACATTAAAAAAACATGGAACATTATAAAAGAAATAATTGGGAACAAAAAAGCTAAATCAAATAGTTTACCTGCTCGAATCGTCATAGACAATATAGAGTACAGTGACAAAAATATGATTGCTGAAAAATTTAACAAATTTTTTGTTAACATTGGCTCTAATCTTGCCTCAAAAATTAAGTCTCCTAATAACTCATTTGAATCATATCTAAGTGATGCCCATAGCGAACTAAAATATAAAGAACCAAGAACTTAATGTTGCTCTAAACTCCTTAAAATTAAAAAAACTGCAGGTATGATGATATCTGTAGTAGGGTAGTGGTAAATGTCTTTACAACAATAAATAAACCTATATTTGAAATTTTTAAGTCTTCAATTAAAACAGGAGTTGTTAACCGGACAAGTTAAAAGTAGCTAAAGTAGTACCAATATTTAAAACAGGTGAATCATACTTAATTAATAACTATGGACCTATCTCAATTCTCCCTACCTTTTATAAGCTTCTTAAAAAAGTAGCCTATAACAGATTGCATGAGGATTTAACCCAAAATAAAATCCTAAATAAAAAGCAATTCGGTTTCCAAAAATAATATTCAACTAGATATTCAATTCTAGATCTAGTTAACAATATAAGCAATTCTTTTGATAAAAAATCAGTATTTTCTTGGCATCTTTATAGACCTGTCAAAAGCGTTTGATACTGTAAATCATAATATCTTACTTAAAAAGATGGGATAAGTTTGGGATAAAAAACATAACCCTTGACTGGTTTAAAAAATCTAAGCAACAGGCAACAATGTGTTATTTCAGATAATTTTAAACACTCAAAACTACTAGATTAGAAGTGTAGAGTGCGGTGTCCCCCAAGGTTTCATTGTTGGACCCCTTTTATTTTTACTATATTTTAACGACCTTACAAAAGCCTCAAAACTTGATATAATTATGTTTGCCGATGACAGGAACTTATTTTATTCCTCGAACTCAGTTTAAAGCCATTATGAATATAGGAACAAAGAGCTTGAAAAAAAAAAGTAATTAAAATGCACATTGTTTCATTCCAAAAAACCAAAAAAAAAAATATGCCAACTATCCTTCCCTCACTAAAAATAGATAAGATAAGCATTGAAAGTACAGAAGCAACTAAATTTCTTGAGATACTTATTGACGAAAATATATCTTGGAAAGCCCAAATAAGTACAATAAACACCAAAATTTCAAAAAATATTGGGATACTCTACAAAGTTAAGCCTATGTTGTCCCAACATAATCTTAAATCGCTTAACTTTCTTACATCCAAAGTTATCTTACGTACGCTAATATTATATTGGCGAGTATACAAAAATCCAAATTGAGTGCTATTTATATAAGTCAAAAACATGCATCAAGATTAGTTTATAATAAAGATAAACTCACCCATGCTGAACCCTTAATAAAAACCTTGAATGCACTAAATGTTTACCAAATCAACATCTACCAAAATGTACTACTCATGCTTAAATACAAACTTGGACTAGTTCCATCGCATTTTTTAGATAAATTTTTCAATTTAACTCTAATAGATATATAACAAGAGCAACAGGCAACTTCACAATGCCTAAAAGAACAACAAAGTTTTCACAGATTTCTTTTTCCGTACCTATATAACAAAATAATATCCAAAAATAAAGAGCTTAAAGTATTATATAATCCTGCCACCTTGAAAAATAAATTAAAACACCTTATACTTAATATCAAACAACAATATCTACGAGTAGATAAAGTTGTTTGATAACAATTATATCTATGTATTAAACTTAACAACAAAATTTATACTAAAATATTTGTGTCAATAAAAAAAAAATTATACTAAAATAATTATATATACTGACTGTATATTGTTTTACCACTTTTGACTATATATAAAAATAAAATAGACTTTATTTAACCATTTAAAGAGGTACTAAGGTATAAAGAGGTACTAAGGTTAAAGAGGTATAAAGATGATAAGTCTTCATCAAATTTTTCGAGTTTTCCTTTAAAACAACATGTATATTAGGATGGAGCGATTTTCTTTGAAAAAAAAAAAGTTTAAATTCAAATTGCCTGAAATTTTTGTCAACAAATAGTCATGACTCAAAGACAACAAATTCAGCAAATGGGCTGTTATGTAAAGTAGACGATATAAGCTGTATAATGTGTATATATTTTTTGAAATCAATATTTGATGTAACTTGGCCAGTTTCTCATATTTTGCAGACCAAGGCAGCAGATTTCTCAATTACAGTATCACTTAATAATATTTGTATAAAAAAATGACAAATATGAGAAATAATGTTGATGATCTCTAGCGTGACATTATAAAATCTGCAATAGAATTTTGTATCTTCCGCAATATTGACACCAACTTCAAACCAAAAAGAAACAAAAAGACCAAACTCATGCCAGGGGAGACGGCTGCTGATGAACGTATCAAATAATCCTGAACAACCATTTAAAGTGGGGGTTGTAATTTGTGGATTGGATGTCATTTTGCAAGAGATGAAAGAAAGATTCAGTGATAGCGGTACTTCTTTTTTAGAAGAAATGCATTATTTCACAACTAAAAGTTTGTTATCATCTGAAATAATTAGTCCGTCTCAAATACAAAACATTTGTAACTTTTATGATTTGAATGCAAAAGACATTGCAAATGAAAGAAATGATTTTTTACCAGTTTTTTAGTCATTGGTTGACTTTGTTAGCATAGAGGATAAATATTCCGACAAAAAGGAAAAAAAACCCAGCAGCAACGGCCTGAAACACTATGTACAAACGAATCTCGAGAACTAAGTAATAACGAGGATTGTGAAAATGATGACAAATGTGATGTTTCTGATGACGATTAAGCTTTTAACAATAGGATTGACTATAGTTTTGCTCAGCCATTGCGAGCTCTATAAGTACTGTCGTTGTTTCCTAATTTACTTTGTTTTGTAAAAATATTGACTATAGCGGTAACAAGTTGCAGTGCTGAGCGTGCAATGAGTCGGAACAACAATCAGAGTCAGAATAACATAACAGTAACATAAGAGAAACTGATAAATACACAGCAACATAAAAACATTTTAGAAAATATGTATTGATATAAACGTACGCTTAAAAAAGTATAGACATTTAACACAAATATATTTTTAAAATTTGTTAAAGCATCAGAAAATTTTGGTGAAAACGCAAATAAATAAAAAAGATTTAAAGCGATAGTCATGATAATAATAGACATTATTAGATATGGTGATAAGTAATCAAACTCTGTGTTTTTAGATTTAGAAACAAAAAATATATTTATTATCGGTGGAATTATTTGATTTATAAATGTTTAGCAACTAGTCAGTAAATAATTAGCTGACAAAATTGACAAGATGGATAAGCGCTCTTGTCTAGGATGGCTCATTTACTTTTTTTTTACTTACACGAGTAAGTTATTTTTTATGAAAAAGTAAACTACATAAGTAGGGGAAGTTGGGGTACAGTGGGTCGAGGGGCACAGTGAGTAAGAGACATTTTCTCAAAGATTAGAATTTTATTTATCTTGATTGTGTAATCATTTTATGTGCTCATATATTAGTCATTCTTATTTATAGTTGTTACCACATAACTTTTGACAATTGGTTTTGAATAAATGAATACAGCCGTGAATTATTAATTCACGGCTGTATTCATTTATTCACTGTGCCCCAGTACTAGGGCACTGTGAATAACATAACACAACTCACTTTAAACCTTTCTGTGAGCCGTTAGATAATAAATACTTGGGCTTTAGTGATTCCTTATCATGAAGGACATAGATCTTAATCATTTCGCTTTGAAAAAAATAAAACACATATTTTAAATTTTGCTCAATTTAAAAAAAAAAAAATCCGATCCACTGTGCCCCAACTTCCCCTAATTTTAAACTCTTTTAATATTGATGGAATCAAATAAGAATTTTTACAAAAAATTACAGTGTCAGGAGTCTGAGGAAAATATACACCTGAAAAATTGGGACCCACAGTCCCAAATGTGGAAAGAAGAAAAAAAAACTTTTTTTTGCAGTATCTTAAAATAAATATCGTTTAAAAATGACGATTGTGGAAAATTTGAAACCCCCTCTATTTGAGGGGGTTGTCAACGTTATGAGGTCATAACTTTAGAACGTTAGAATAGTTTTAGTAGAGCTTTTTTTTAAGTGTTAATATTATCCCCTTCCCTAACAAATACATGGACTTTTAGGGCCCAAATTTTAAAGTCAAAGTAAGTATACTAATCACAAACCAATCATTCTGTGTTTGTGACATTTGTGATATTGCTCGAACTACAATTACTCCAGGATCAACATCTAAAAAAAGAGGGAGAATCAAGTTGGGAAGAGTCATCATCACCTGGAAAAATAAAAATATGTAAAAGTTCTAGGGTTGTCATTGGAAGAGGATTACTTCACCTTGCACTCTCAAAACGAGAAGAAAAAATTTAACAGAAGAACTTGATAAAGGTATGGCAAATCTTTTATTTTTAATTTAATATTTCAAACTTGAAATTAAGAAATTAAATAAAATATTTAATTTATAAAAACTGAAAACACGGATGTAATTTCTTCTGATATTAAGATAAACGAGGTGCCGAACTTCAATGATCAAAAGCTGTGAAAAGAAAATTTGAAGATGATGGAGATTAAATCAAGGTTGTAGCAAAAGTTAAAGCCATTGCCATTGAACAAACGAAAAGCTCTTCGAGAGCGATTTTTCCAGTTGAAAAATCCCAATTTCGGAAGTAACGGGTGATGCGGAAGTTATCGGACAAATCCTAATTTCATTATTTGAGCATAATAATTAGTTTTTGTGGTTTTATGCGTTGGCATAAACGTTCTATAAAATATGAACTTTACTATTTGAAACACAATTATTTAAAATAAGGTTAAATGCAGCTGAACGAGAATCTTTTCGAAAGCGACTAAAAATGTTTTTTGTAAATAAATCTAATATAAAAAAAAAAAAAAATCGCAAATCATTTTGAAAAGGAAGGATTTGCTCGAAGTACAATGTATGATAACCTAAAAAGACTTGAAACTGTTCAATCGTTTTCTGATAGAAAGCAACCTGGTCGTCCGACATCCTGGACTAGAGAAAAGAAAGCCGAATTAACGAGACTTGTCAACAATCGAAAAGGGGTCAGTCAGAAAAAAATGGGTATTAAATTCGGTGTAAATCAATCAACAATTGGTCGTCAGTTAAAAAAAATGAATATTAAATATAGAAAACGTGAAAAGACTCCAAAATACACTATAGAACAACAAATAAAGGCAAAGAAAAGAAGCAGGAAACTAGTTAACCAACTCCATAACACAAAATCGCTTCTAGTCATCGATGACGAAAAATACTTTTGTTTTGCAGGGGACAACATGCCTGGAAATTCTGGATACTACACAAACAACAAAAAGATATGCCCAGAAAGTGTTCGTTTTATAGGAAAAGAGAAATTTCAAAAAAAATTATTAATGTGGATAGCCATATCTGACCGTGGTATGTCCGAGCCATTGTTTCGCACTTCCAAGGCTGTAGCGATCAATTCATCAATCTATATTAATGAATGTTTAGAAAAACGACTTCTTCCATTTATTCACAAGTATCATGGAGACTTTAACTATTTATTTTGGCCAGATTTAGCAAGTTCTCATTATTCTAAAGATTCTCTAAATTGGATGGACCAATATGCCTATTACGTTGATAAAGAATCCAATCTCCCAAATGTGCCTCAAGCACGACCAATTAAAAATTTTGGGGGACATTTGGCACAGAAGGTTTACGAGGGAGATTGGCAAGCTTCAACAGAGCAAGTTTTGATTGATCGCATTAAACTAAGACTACAAGAAATTGATTTAAACTTTTTACAGTCGCATATGAAAGGCTTCAGAGCAAAATTGAGATCAATTGCAGATGGTGGTGTTTTTTCATATAAAAAATAATATATTTTTATTAAAAGATAAATGCTTTATTTAAAAAAAATATAATAGTAGTTTGTTTTTTTATTTATAAATAAGTTATTGACGTTTTTATTTTGTCAGATAACTTCCGCATCGCCCGTTAAACAAATTTAAAAACACTTGTGAACTTAGTAACACACAGGGAGCACAAGTTCTTAGCATAGTTAGAAGCTGGAAGGGCAAGGAACTATTTGAAAGCTTTGTAAGAGAGAAATAAAGTAAAAAAGATAGGTTTTAAAAGAATATTTTGATGCTAAAGATATAATTTTTTGAAAAGATTTCAGACAGTTGGCTTATTGTAAAAACATTAATGGAATAGTTGAGACAGTAATAAAGGAGACAAAATTGTCAAAAGATTACATTCTAAAGGTGAGTATCGGTGTTGGAGGCGGATTTTTAAAAGTTTGTTTAAATATTATAGAAAAAGTGACAAAATGTAATGTCAAAAAAAAAAAAATTTTGCTTTGAGAAAGAAATAGGTAATGAAATATACAAAGAGGGTGGCGTAAACAAATTGTTTATTATTGGTTGAACAGAAAACGTGAAAATTTTTTTTAAAAATCATGATGAGCTCAGAACTCAAGAAAGTATCCGTTCATTAGCTAATGCTTACAAAGCCGCCTGTAAAGATAAAAAAAAATGCAATTTTTCAGCTGCATCTTTTCTTTAACATACCACTAGTTGATCTGCCTGATGACGTAAAAGTTATTGAAATCTTTACCTCAATGGAACTTCATTTACTTTGTGAAAATACAAACAGAATTTACAATATTTTTTGCAATCTATGGATACCGCTTTATCGGCAACCCAGTGGAACCAAATTTTGGTCAATTCAAAGGTGGAGAATGTTTGAAACTGCTAAAAAGTCCAAACTGGAAAGAGATGAACATATCATTTCTATAGTTAATTCCTTTAAATATTTGAAACCTGTTAAAGTTGCATGTCTTGGTTTTAGTTTGTTACCTGAATATAAAAAAACTATTAACGAATACAAAGATGCTTGTGTTAAACTTGGTCTACGAGTGTCACCGAAAGTGCATGCTCTTATCAAGCATAAAGGTCTGAACAGACCTCTGAATCTGTTTATTATGGTTTCAAATAATTTTGGGAGAGTGGATGCAAAGTTTCTAGTAGTCTTAAAGATTGCTTAAAATCACTGTTGCATTTAACTACCGACATAACTTCTATAAAACAGTTTTACTTTAAAATTAAATATGTTATAATATATATGTGTATCTTTTAGAAACTATTATTGATTGGAAATGGAAATAAGTATAAATGTAAAAACTTATTTTTTTTGTTTAAACCATTCTCTAATTGAAAAACAATTGAATATGTAATAAAAGATCAACTTCAAGATTTTTTATTCTTTAAGATAAGTAACCTCCAAATATGTATTTTCACACTAATACAAATAATATGTTAAAAAAAGATTATGGCAATCATTTTGGCAGCAACATTATCCTCAAATTAGGGTCCTAAAGTCCAAATATTTTTTAGGAAAGGGGGCAATGAGAGCACTTAAAAAAAACTCTACCATTATAAACTCGAATAAAGTTCATCTGTAAAATTCTCATTTGGTAAAAAACTATTTTAACGTTCTAAAATTATGACCTCCTAAAGTTGACAACCCCTTCAAATAGAGGGGGTTTCAAACTTTTTTGGTCGCCAATGTAAACGATAAGAAATTTTTTTTAGATAATATAATTTTTCCGATGAATTTTGATCGATTTTAAGATACAAAAATTTTTTTTTTTTTCATCTTTCCACATTTGGGACAGTGGGTCTCAATTTTTCAGGTGTATATTGTTCCCAGGCTCCTATCATTATAATTTTTCGTAAAACCTTTTTATTTGATACCAGTGTTAGTATTAAAAAATTTAAAAACTATCTCTGCAAGTTACCTATCTTGAACACCAAAAATCCATGACTTGCACGTTAAGACCCTCTTTTTTTTAAAAGACGTTGACAGAATATTTTTAAAATTTAAATAATAGTCATTTAAAGTATTTCGAAAATGCAAATCGTTTCTGGTAGACATTTTTTTTCCAATAATTTATTTCCGCTACAGTGTGAGTAATATAATAGTTCCTCAAACAGTAATTTACATTTACATATAAAAAAAACTATTTGAAAATAAAATTATATTACTGTAATTGTAAAAAACAAACTTGCATATGAAAATTAATTACATAAAAGTAATATGCTAACAAATGTAAATTAAATTTACAAATAAAGTAATATTTTTTAAGTAAGGTATAGGTGCCAATAATTGACCGTTTAAGAGAAAAAAATCCGTATGACTGCCATATTTATAAGATTGTTTACCAATTATATAATATTAATAGTTCTAATAACTTACAATACTATCCTCTAGTATACAATTGTTGAACAATGTTTTACAAAGTACATATGATTTTACGTTAGAAATTGACCATCTAAAAAAAAATTAGCATTTGACCGTTCTTTGTTTTATTAGTTGACCATATGTTAAATGAGAGAAAAATGTAAGCTGTGATAATTGTTTTATTCTAGGGATGTCAAACCCATTTTATTTGTTATTTGGGTATTTGGTGTTTTTAGCACTATTTGGGGTCACCCAAATAATTGTATTTTTACCCAAACATTTGTATAAAATAGTGCAAAAATTTTAAAATTATTTTTCAGCATTTTTTTAAAAAACAACCGTCACATTTTTAAAAATCTAATTTGTTACGAACCCTTTATTTTAATTTCCAAGTTACGCAATTTCCGTGAATTTTATATCATAATTAATTCACTACTTTTTTAAAATTTATCTTTGTTTAATTGTGAGTTTAATCAAGTAACTATTGAAACAAACATATAAAAATATATACAAAGAAGTACTATAAATGCTACTATCAGGTATGAGTGTAATGCTTTTTTAGGTTACGTTGACTAAACTAAAATTTTATTTAGAAAATGACAAGCGAATTGTGGAAACATTTTGTAAAAATCAGTAAAAATCATGCAAAATGTCATGTTGGCAACTGTAATGAAGTTTGTACGATTGTTAATTATGAAATAACATATTGATTATATAAGCATATTGATTATATAAGCACAAAAATTTCTAAAAACATGGGGATCCTATATAAATTACGAATCTATCTCAATAAGAAAGTCTTAATAAAACTTTATTACTCATTTATACATAGTTATTTAAATTATGCCAATATTGCTTGGGGAAGTACTGAAAAAAGTAAGTTGCAACGTCTTTATCTCCGTCAGAAACGCGCAATCCGTATAATCAATTTTGCAAATCGCTTCTCTCATTCGAAGCATTATTTTATGGAAATGAGAATTTTGAATATATACGAGTTAAATGTATTTAATACTTTATGTTTTGTATATATGTGGATAAATAACTTATCCGTAGCCGTTTTCAAAGATCTTTTTTTTCTTAAACCAATCAGTAAATATACTTTGAGAAATAATAACTTTTTAAATGAACCTTTTTGTCAAACAAACTTTAACCAATTTTGTATTACCTATCGAGCGCCACACCTTTGGAATAAACTTGTTTTGCCGAATTTTAATTTTGAAGTACCTATTACTTTTTGCCTTTTTAAAAAAAAACTGAAAAATCTCATTCTTTCATTAGATAATATTTTGAGTTATTATTAGTAGTAAAAGTTAAAAATATTTTTTGGTCTACTTTTTTATTGTTTATATACATGTTTACGTTTATAGAATTTTATTCCTATTAATTTTATTTATTGTTCATATACTTTTTACTTTTTAACTTCCACATTGGTTTACTCTTGTATACAATTTTGATGACAAGATCATCTTGATCTTTCTTCAGATCAGATTATTTACCTTGTAGTTTTGTAAAAGTTTATTAACTTTTTTTTTTTTATCTTATCTTTGTTAAATGCTTATTTGAGGTTCTGACGACAAGATCCTTGTGATCTTCTTTCAGATACCTTGTTTATATTTGTTTTTTTTTATCATTGTAAGTTTATATTATTATTTTTACTATTTTTTATTTTAAGCTGTACAACGATTAACAAATGTAAACCTAAAAAAAAAAAAAAAAAAAAAAAAAAACAACGAATTTGATTAATCATTTAAAATTGAAACATGGCATGGATATATCTCTTAAAAGAAAGAATACATCAGAATCAACAGAAGGTCCAAGTAATCAAAAAATTCAACGTCCAATAACGAAAAACTTTACTTCCTCTAGTATCAGCATATTATAAAAAAGACAATAAGTTTATCTTCTCGGCTGATCTAGCTCGATCACATTACGCAAAGTGGGTTATCGACTTTTTATAATTGAAAAAATCAAAGTTGTACCCAAAGATATAAACCCAGCAAACGTTCCAGAAGCAAGACCAATTGAAAACTTTTGGGGTGATTTAAAATGGCTAGTGTATGAAAATAATTGGAGAGCTGAGAATTTGGAAGAGCTTGAAACAAGAATTAGATATTGTTATTCAAAGATGAATAAAGAAATTTTCCTTACTTAAATAAAGTATCTTTCAAAAAAACTTTATAATATTGCTAAATATGGTATTTGAAATAATTACTTTAATATATTTATAAACCACGTATACTAACATATTAACAGTTGAAATATTAAATAATAAAACTTGTTAGTTCTTAAAATATTAATTTTTAAATTTTGTCCAAAATTTTATTTATGAGGTGTTACTTTTTTTTGCAACTTCAGTTTTCTCTTCTTAATTCTGAAATATTTATATATATTTATATCTGAACTTTTTAGAATTGAACTAATAACTTTTGATTCTTTTTTTAATTATGATATTTTCATTTTGATTCTTTTTTTTAAGGAATTGATTTCGTTCTTTTTTATTTCCAACTGAGCATTGCGGTATTTAACTTTTTTATTTAAGTTTTAACACCAAATGATTTTTTGTGTGTCTTAACTAACTTTAATTTGTTTTCAATAATGTTTTCTTCCTTTTCACAATAAAGTTTTTTAATATGGTTTAGTTCACTTTCCATTAATAAGTTTTTTGAAACAAGCATTTGTAGATTGTTAGGCATATCTTTAAAATCTTTCAGATGTTTAAAATAATCTAATTTTAAATCCTTCATTGATTCAATTTTTCTTTTTAAATTTTACTTTTCTTTTTTAAATTTTTATTTTATTTTTTAAATTTTTATTTTATTTTTTAAATTTTTATTTTCTTTTTTAAGCATTTTGTTTTCGCTGATTAAAGTTATTTTTTTAAGAATATTAGAACTATTTAATGCATTATTATTTGCCACAGGTAGAGTAAAGGTTTCAGCTAATAGCAATTCCAACCTACTATTTTTGCGTTTCTTTAACTTTCTGATGTTATTAACTAATCTAGTTATCTTAATGGATAATGATTTTTCGCAGCAGACCAGATTAATATTAAAATCTAAACAAAACTTACAATAAACACCATTGCAGGAGGTATCTTTTAACGCTGAATACCAATCATAAATTTCTTTATTAAGCATTTCACGTTAACAAATATACAATTTTTTAGAAATCAGATGTGGAAACTATACTGTATATATAAAATGTATGTATATATATATATATATAATATGTGCATATATATATATATAATATTTGCATATTTATATATAATATGTGCATATATATATATATATATATATGTATATATATATATATATATATATATATATATATATATATATATATATATATATATATATATATATATGTTTTTATTGAATTATCAAAAAATAAACTTTATATTAATTTAAAAATTAGAAAAATGTTATTAAAAAGTAATATTTTCCTAATTTTGTTTTCTCTCTCTCTTTATATATATATATATATATATATATATATATATATATATATATATATATATATATATATATATATATATATATATATATATATATATATATATATATATATATATATATATATATATATATAAAGAGAGAGAGAAAACAAAATTAGGAAAATATTACTTTTTAATAACATTTTTCTAATTTTTAAATTAATATAAAGTTTATTTTTTGATAATTCAATAAAAACATATATATATATATATATATATATATATATATATATATACATATATATATATATATATATATATATATATATATATATATATATATATATATATATATATATATACATATATATATATATATATATAAATATATATATATATATATATATATATATATATATATATATATATATATATATATATATATATATATATTAGTGATGTACTGATAACACTTTTTTGGCCGATGCCGATACCGATGCCGATGGATAGGAAAAGTCCGATACCGATGAATTAACTAATTATTTAAGTTTTGAAGATATAAAGCCATAGAGCTTTAAATTGGGTAAATTTTTTCATGAAATCCGTACTGGTAAACAAATACTTGGACCCAAATAAATAAACTTGCCTGTAAACAAAGTCAAAATAAACAATTTTTCTAAAAATTCTAAGCGATGCATAAAGTTTAGATTATTTATTATTTAATAATTATCAAAATGCAGGATAAAAGTATTAAAATGCCATCGGTAATGTATATCGGTAAATTAATAAAAAAAGGCCGATGACGATACCTATTCCGATTGTACAAAAAGTGGCCGATTAGGCCGATGCCGATTAATCGGTACATCACTAATATATATATATATATATATATATATATATATATATATATATATATATATATATATATATATATATATATATATATATATATATATATATATATATATATATATATATATATATGTATATATATATATATATATGTATATATATATATATATATATTTATATATATATATATTTAGAAAAATAATATTAAAAAGTAATATTCAAAAATATTACTTTTTAATAACATTTTTCTAATTTTTAAATTAATGTAAAGTTTATTTTTTGATAATTCAATAAAAACATATATATATATATATATATATATATATATATATATATATATATATATATATATATATATATATATATTTTTTTTTTTTTTTTTTAAACATCTTTGCTTCCAACAAGGCTGCAAGCAGCCACTAATTAAAGTTGGAAGTTACTTTGTAGATTGTAGAGCAAGATAACGATTGACGGACGACTTAAAGGATTTCAAATTATACGAATCAGGAAAGCAAGACGAAGGAAGCAAATTCCAAAGTTCGAGGAAAAAAACTAGACGAATTATTGCGATAACGATTGGCTGAAAAAAAAAAATATATATATATATATATATATATATCATTTTATGATATATATCTTACAGCTACATAACTATATAGTTATATAGATATATGATATATCTATATGACTATATCCTATAGTTGTAAATAGATATAGGATGATTACCATCCTATTGACAAAAAATTTCTATAAAAACTTCTGCAAAACTTATAAACCTAAATCATCATTTAGGTTTATGAGTTTTGCAGAAGTTTTTAGAAATTTTTTGTTAATAAAGTTTATATGTTATTTGTCAATAAAATATTATATGTCAATAAAAATATACATTATATCATATAATTTATATGATATAGACTAAAGCTAACACATCGCTCAATATGTCCGTAGGATAGCTAATAAAACAACAACATTTTGACATAATTTGATTTTATTCATCAACATAGTCTCTTTTTAAGGCGATACAGTCATTCCAGCACTTCTCTAACTTTTCGATACCATGTTTGTAGAACAATTTATCTTTTCCTTCAAAATATGCTTCAGTTTCGGCGATGACCTCCTCATTCGATCCAAATCTCTTTCCCTGGAGCATCCTTTTGAGATCTGAGAACAGCCAATAATCGCTGGGGGCCAAATCAGGCGAGTATGGTGGATGGGGCAACAATTCGAAGTGTAATTCATTCATTTTTACCATTGTTTTCATTGACTTGTGACACGGTGCATTGTCTTGATGAAAGAGAATTTCTTTCTTCTTCATGTGCGGTCGCTTTTCGTCAATTACAGCCTTCAATCGTTCCAATAATGCCATGTAATATTCGCTGTTGATCGTTTTACCTTTCTCAAGATAATCAATGAACAATATACCATGGCTATCCCAAAATATGGAGGCCATAACCTTGCCAGCAGAAGTTTGAGCCTTTGGGCGCTTTGGGCGGCTTTCACCCGCTGGTGTCCACTCAGCCGACTGTCGATTTGACTCAGGAGTGAAATGGTGGATCCATGTTTCATCCATTGTGACGTAGCGACGCAAAAAATCCTTTTTATCTCGGTGAAATAGTGCCAGACATGCTTCAGAATCATCGATTCGTTGTTGTTTTTGGTCCGGTGTTAGCAAACGCGGCACCCATTTCGAACAAAGCTTTCTCATACCCAAATGTTCGTGTAATATTGTAAACACACTGCCTTCTGATATCTTTATGGCCTCGGCAATCTCCTTCAATTTCAATTTGCGGTCGGATAAGACGATTTTATGGATTTTTTTGATGTTTTCCTCAGTAACTGCCGAATTTGGGCGACCGGAGCAATCAGCATCATCGGTGTTTGTACGACCACGTTTAAAGTCAGCAAACCACTTTTCAACCATTTGCCTCGATGGAGAGGAGTCCGAATAACACTTATCAAGCCATTGTTTGGTCTGCACCGTGTTTTTCACATCAAAAAGCAATGCTTAATGAGCACACGAAATTCTGATTTTTCCATTTTTTTCAATTCACAAAAGTTGATTCAATCGTTCACACACTAACTTGGTAAATAATGGTCTGATTGTCATGAAACTTTGACAGATATCGTTTGAAGGTTGGTACTTTCTAAAAACAATACGGATTCGGTATTTGTGTTGCCATCTATATGTCATCCTACGGACTTATTGAGCGATGTGTTATATTATAGTTATATCAATCTATCAAGTTATATCAGTCATATTAAGTCGGCTTGACGTCACGCGAAAACACGGAAATAGCAACCATTATGGTTCGGGGGAAAACAAACTGAGTTTTTAAGTTAAGCGGTACAGCTAAACAATTGACAAAGTCAACCATGCCAAAAAGCTGTTGCGTTCCTGGTTGTCAAACAAATAAATTAAAAAATCCAGAGCTTAGATATTATTGTTTTCCAGCAAAATAAAGTTTAAGAATAAAGTGGATAAGTGCTATTCACCGAGTTAAAGTTGATGATGTTGTGGTTTACTCTGGTAGAGTAAACCACAACATCAACCTATGTTTGTTCTTTGCATTTTATATCAGGTAAATAAATAAATATTATTTTAAATACATTTGAAGCTCCTTTGATTGTTTAAAAATAATTTCCAGATATTAAACAAATTATTTTCCTACTTTTAGGACAAGAAAATTTTGAAAAACACCCTGATGCTATACCTTTTAAATTTCCATGGACAAATATAAGGTCTCCATCTAAAATCTCAAATTAAATTCATGCAATGATATAGTTTCACCTCATCTCCTATTAAATTTACCTAATATATCTGGTAGGATCCAAAGATGTCAAAGAAGAATAAAAAGAGCTTCTGGTATTTATATAAAGTTATATATAAGTATATATATATATGATACAGGGTTTTGCAAGCTAATGATTTGTTAATAGTGTTTTGAAATATAATAAAGTCTTTAGTATAAATATTTAACAAATAATAGGAAAGTTATAAGGATAATTAAAACTTTTCATTTTAGTTAAAAGAAAATTGATCAGCAATCCTAAATCAATAAAAAAAAAATTATCTGGTGAATTATATGATTTTAAAGTAGGAGTTGATTTTTCTGTTAATGATGTAGAAATGGAAACTTTTACTGATGATATGAATTTGCAATTACCTGTGGTATCTTCTCCATCAGAATTAACTTTTTCTTTACAGTCACCTATTTTTAATTCAGAAAGAGAGGGAGTTTATAATGAAATGGATGAATTAAAAAATAAAAGGGATTGGTTAAAAATAAAAAGTATTGAGTTAAAGTTAGCTGCATCTCCATTTTCTTTAGAAGCTTTGAAGCAAAATGCGTCTGTTTGCATGATGTTGACTAGCTTAGACTTTGAAGTGTTAGAAAAGACAATAATTTATTATGTGAAGATATATTTGAGAGCAGAAGACCAACAAAATTAAGTAGTTATGATCAGGTTATTATAACCATAATCAAGTTTAAGCAAATTTTAAATTTTGACTTAATTGCATATATATCTAACTTGGGCAAACAACTGCTATTGAATATTTTTACAAGTGGCTCGATATAATGTATTGGAAATTTAACTTTTTAATAAAAATGCAAGATCGAGATCACATATTCAACACTATTCCTGGCATTTTCAAAGCTAAGTTTCCACGTTTAACATCTATTATTGATTGTTTCAAGACATTTGTTGAAGCACCGTCTTCGCTCTTAGCAAGGGCTCAATTTTACAAAAGGCATTGCACAATTAAAGTGTTTATTTCCTGTACTCCGCTTGGAGCAATAAATTTTTTGTCAAAATGTTACGGAAGCAGAGCTTCGGATTTACTAATTACATGCGAATCTGGATTTTCTAGTAAACATATGCCAAGAGACTAAATCTTAGCAGATCATGGATTCACACTACAAAAAGACTTTGCTGCTGGGAGTTCTGCTGAGTTGTTAATTCCTACATTTACACAAGGGAAAAAACAGTTATTTGTTAAAGAACTTAAAACATCTAGAAATATTGCATCTGTTAGAATCCATATTGAACGAGTAATTGGATTGATGAAAAACAGATACACTATATTAAAAGGTATCATACCATTAAAGATTATAAAAAATATTAAGAATCAGTCTGCAAATAGTATTTTGGCAAACTGTGATAAAATAGTTATTGTATGTGCTGCTCTGACAAATTTGGGAGAAAGCATTGTATTTATTAATATGAAAATCTAAGATTTACTTTGTAATGATTTATTTTATATATATCTATATATCTATCTATATATCTATATATATATCTATATATATATATATATATATATATATATATATATATATATATATATATATATATATATATATATATATATATATATATATATATATATATATATATATATATATATATATATGTTAAAATATTTAATAAATGGGAAGATTTTCATTATAATATAACCTTATCTATTTAACTCTACTGAAAGTTTATTTATTTCAATTGTTGGTTATTTTACTGAGTCATTTTGTAATCCATTTTATTGATTTACTTTGTATATTTTTTGTCCGTTTTTACATTTCTTTAAGGTCTTCGAGAGTTTTTATTGTTAAATAATTTTTCTAAAAAAAGCAAATAACATTTACATGTCAAAATCATGTTATTTTTAAAAATTATAACTCATTGTATGCTACTGCAATCACTGCCTTTGAGAGGGAGGGGTAAAGAATGCAATTTTACCGGGGCACCAAGATTGAAGGGGTGCCTGCCGACCGGTTTTTTTTTTTTTTAACAATAAATCGAACAAATACTAATGAATGTAAATGTGAAATCTGCTTATTTTTTGTAATTGAGGTTTAAATTTAGTATTTGGAATAAAAAACTTATTGGGTTTAAATTTAGTTTTTTGAAATAAATAGTTTAATGTTATTTTGCGCGAACTGCAAAAATAACACTATTTACTTACACTTTATTTACTTTTTTTATTTATAGATTATAATCCGTGTTATGAACAAAAAAAGAGGCAGACCTTCTGTTTCGTCTGCTTAACCTGAGATATTGAAATCAAGATTGTTTCATTTGAACGTGTTTTGTCAATCCTTGCCTAATAAGAAAATAGCAGAAAAATATTTTTTTAGTCAAAGCTCGACCACCAAGGCTCTCCACTGTTTCTTATGCTTTTTTTCCTTCATTGCATTATGTGTCGCACTTCTAATAATAAAGGAAATAGGCTAATAATCCGAGCACCATCGAATATTTAGAAATATTTTTTACACATGATATTTTATATTTATTTTTTTGGCTATTGAAAAATAAAAATAAATTAAAAAACCAGAGTCTCTTTTCTTTTAGTTTACCGGTAACAGAGGTAAGAGTCGTAAACCGTAACGCTCCAAAATAATCCTAATAACAATTTAATCGCACAAAGAGTAGTTATACATTTATGATATTAGGACTATTAAAAAATTATAATGTTTTCGTTTTTGGAAAAGATTTTTCGTCATTGGGTAAACAGCATTGGTAAAAATAATATTTTTTCTCATAATTTAAGACAAATAAATTTAAAATGGTGTTGTTTCTTTTTGTTTATTCAAGTTTATACATTGTTTGCAGTACCATGTTTTACCTTTCAGCAGTCGTTTCAAACCAATACAAAACGGGCGATACCAGTTATCACATTTATCGCACAGGTACGGCTTTCCGGAGCCGACGGTGTGGAATATTCTAGCCTCCGAGTAATCAATTCGGGCAAAACATATTTTTTCCAAAAAGAATCACATTTTTCATAAATAATGTTAAGGAAAGTGTCATCCTTTTCAACATTATTAATTGCACATTCAGAAGGTGTCTATACCACAAAATGACAAAACAATGTTTCAGTGGACACTATTTCATGTTGCACTTGAAAGTAATAATTATTACTCTTTCTTAGAAAGTAACAATTTTCGTCTTTTCCAATATAAAACTTACCACCTTCGATTTCTTCGTGAAGTGACTTATCCTGTAGGGTATAAGGACACTTTACCTCAAGTAAGCTATATCCACAGCAAGAGCAAAACACTACACCATCTGGTGAAGCTCCATACCAAGGTTTGTTTTTGAACACACAAAAACCTATAGATTCCACTTGAAAATCTTTATGAATGGGAATGATATCATTCAGTACTTTTTCTTGACTAGGGTATCCAGAGCAGATGTTTCTGAAGAATTCAAAAGCTTCTTTTTCATGTTTTCTTCCCCACATTAAAGCTGGAGTTCTAACTTTACTCTTAGCAAGTTGACACATTTTTTTCACTAAATTGGCATTAGAGTTGTCAAATGATGCATGGTATACTTGACCAATTACAGATCCAGTTATTCTCTCTGCTCGTTGGTCAAACCATGTAGAAGAATAATATTGCGTTCTTGTTGCTTCCTCAATGTAAACTACATCCGCATGACTAAGAGTCAACTGGGTGGTTAACACTTTGTGGTATTCTTCTAACAATAAATTGATGTCAACACTATACAAGTTTCTTAACGATGGTGGTAGTGTCTACAGTTTTACTACTTTGCAAATAAATTTTCTATTGAAATTGCTAAAAAGACTCAAGCCAACACTTTTTGGCTGCACAGATTCCATTTCTTTCAAAAAGTTCATTTTAGAATTATATGTTGGAATATTACTATTTACTGTTGGCAATAAAACTTTGTTAAACTTTTGTTTTGCTGCATCTGAATAAATATTAATTTTGGCAACAGGACAACCTGTAATATTTCTTACAAATGTTTGATTCCATACACATGTTAACTCAGTTGGAGTGGATGATGTTAAACCAATGCGTACTGCAGCTTCAATCTTATATAACACAGCCCCAACATGAAAGCATGTTTCACCTAGACTTTAAAAATTTTGTATATATATATATATTATATATATATATATATATATATATATATATATATATATATATATATATGTATATATATATAAGTATATATATATATATATATATACATATATATATATGTGTGTGTGTGTGTGTGTGTGTGTGTGTGTGTGTGTGTGTGTGTGTGTGTGTGTGTGTGTGTGTGTCTATGTATATATATATGTGTGTGTATGTGTGAACTAAATTATATATAACAGGGGCGGGATGCAGGATTTTTTTATGGGCGATGATTATTTATTTATTTGCAAAATCCTCTAGCCTGTGAGGAAGGGGAAGAGGGAGAGGGGAGAGGATAAAGGAAGGGGGCAGACTGTTGCTGACAATAAATGGCAATTCGTCATCAAAGCGGCATCACTGCCTTATTATTACTTGCTTGACATTATTCTAAAATATCCATCTAAAATAAAATGAATCAACTGTTGTCTTGGCTATTCTGTTCATAAATCAGACATTTATTACTTGTCTAATTTATTTAACAAAGTGCAACGAGAAGGTAAGCCATAGCACTTTGCACTCCATCTGTAAAATGTCATGTGGCCTAAGGTTATCCAACTTATATATAAATATTATTATACTATAAATTTAAATTTAGAGTTTTTCATATTACAAAACGAATTTATTCAGAATTTGTTAAAATATTGTAGGTGAATTCTGGGCATCATAGGATACCCCTAGATCTGCCCCTGTATAAAATATGAACTACTTACCCAGCCATTCAATTGCAATGAACTGCCTGGACAGTCCCATCTGATTTAAGAGCTACCCATGGCTTGTGACATTCATTAGTAGTCCGATAAGATGGTCTCACATCAACACGCATAATATATTCACCTCTTTCTAATTTGAAATGAACAGTTGTTTAAACCCAGCCTGATATAAAATATTTCCAGGCATCCAGTGATTTAAAATTTTCTGTCATCTCTGGGGAATAAACACCTATAATTTAAAAAATAAAAACTAAACAAAATCATGGAACTTTAAGAATTGATTAAATTTGAAAAAATATTAAGACCAACTTACACGGAGTCTTGATAAGGTAGTGATACAAATGATGATAAGTCAGTTGTGGCCATTCATTAGGGTTGTCAATCCAATTGTCTGCTGGAAACTTGTAAGGACATTGACTTAAACCTGAAAAAATAGTAAGAGGAAACTTAAACCTAAAAAAACAGTAAGAGTAAACATTGTAAGTAAACAGTAAGAGTAGACATTGCTTAAAACCTAAAAAAACAGTAAGAGTAAACTTAAACCTGAAAAAACAGTAAGAGTAAATAGTAAAATTAAGTAGTCAAGCATGTTTTAAAATAAAAAAAAGTTTTTTTAAAATTTTCTTTTAAGATTTATAATACATTAAACACTAAATCTTATAAAAAAATTAGACTTGAATAATCTATTATAATAGGTACGTGAGTAAAAAATTTCAAATTGTTTGAATACTATAATTAATTCCAATAATGAAACTATGTTTTAATCATTTTTAACGATAGACACCTCGTGAAGGTAAGCCAGAGCCGTCTATCAAAATATTTAACAAGTCACAACACTTGCTGTATTATTTAGGCAAGTCACAAAACTTGCTGTGTTATTTAGGCAAGTCACAACACTTGCTGTATTATTTAGGCAAGTCACAACACTTGCTATGTAACTTAGGCAAGTCACAACACTTGCTATATTATTTAGGCAAGTCACAACACTTGCTATATAATTTATGCAAGTCACAACACTTGCTGTATTATTTATGCAAGTCACAACATTTGCAATACATTTTTGGCAAGTCACAACACTTGCAGTGTTATTAAATTAAATAAGTTGTAACTAACCGGAAACTACATCAGCAGCAAGCTGGATCTTTTTCATGCAATAGTCAACAGCTACATTATCAGTTTCATCATACTAAAATACATTGATACTAAAAAATAAAAAAATGCAATACACAACTTAACTGTGCAATTATTTAATAATTGAAACCATACTTAAAATTATTTGTAATTAACAATATATATACATACATATATATATATATATATATATATATATATATATATATATATATATATATATATATATATATATATATATATATATATATATATATATATATATATATATATATATATATATATATATATATATATATATATAAACCTTACCAACAGTAACAGATGAAGATGATACTAAAAATAAAAATAAAATACACAAACAACCTTACAACTATTTTATAATTAAAACCATACTGAAAAATAATAATATATAAAACTTGCCAACAGTAATGGACGAATGATGATACTAAAAAATAAAAAAACAATACACAACATAACCTCACGATTATTTAGCAATTATAATCATATTGAAAAGTAAGAATATATAAACCTTACCAGCAGGAATAGACGACAGTGACACTAAATATGAATTAAATGGCATAATACAAGTCTCCTTCCATTAATATATATATATATATATATATATATATATATATATATATATATATATATATATATATATATATATATATATATATGTATATATATATATATATATATATATATATATATATTATATATATATATATATATATATATATATATATATATATATATAGTTTATATATATATATTTAACAATTTTATATATATAAAAAAATTCTCTTACCAAATATCGAAGTAAGGGTTGCTAAAGATAAAGAAAATAAATTAAAATTGTTGGAATGTGAATGGAATATTTTTCAACTTTAAAATACACTTGTTTCGAGTTATAATATCTATATAATGATGTATTAACAAAGTAGGGGAGACCGGGGCTAGTTGGCCGCAGGGGTAAGTTGACGAACTGCGTTTATCTTTAGAGCCTTTCATCAGAAAGTGACAAAAATTACTCAGAAACTTCCTCATTGACCATTCCATCATTCACTGTAGTATTGTCAGGATTCGCGCATGCGCATAGGAGATATTGAGATTTATGCGTTTTTTGGACAAAAACGTAACTTTTAGAACATCGCTTCCTTTTTACTTTACAAAGAAAATATTTAGTCGTATGAAAAAAAAATTATTGTAAAAGTTCCAGTCACAATTGGTTTACTATATCCAGTCAGACTTTTTTTTCAAAGCTGCCGTTTTTCAGTATCTATAGACTGTTTATTAAAAAAAAAGCTTTCGGGGTAAGTTGACAAATTTTTCACGGGGTAAGTTGGCTCATAGCATTTACTATGGGAAAAAATATTTATTTTTATTAAATTATTTTTTTTTATTTTTTTTATTTTTAACAATATTTAAAATATTTATTCTTACAAAAAAATTTAAAAAAAATTTTGTTTAGTTTTTTTTTCCACAGATAAAAGGTGGGTTACTGTTTGGCTTTTATACGGACTAATATTTGGTACCAACTAAAAGTAATATTAAATTTTGGGATAAAATTGTTGCAAAAATTAATTTTAAAAAAATTTCTATTAATTTTGCACTTAATAGTGCATTAATAATCATTTTTATAGTTTGCGCCAACTTACCCCATGGTGGGGTAAGTTGGCGCAAATTTTTTTTTTTTTTTTGGGGGGGCGGCAAGGGCGTAAGAATTTTTTTTTATAAATGAATACAAATTTTATAAGATACCCTAATCTATACTCTTTAAGACTACACTTTAATAATTTTAAAAAAATGTACTGTTAGGGCTACAGAGCTCATAGAGTAAAAACCGAGCCAACTAGCCCCGGTCTCCCCTATACACTTTAAAATATTGAAACCTACAAAACTTACATATTTGTTTGCCATATTCACCTAAGTACCAATTTTAAATTAAAACATTTACTTGAAGTTTATATTTGTAATGATGTATCAATTAGTTATATGTTGAAAAATATAGAAATCTATGAAACTTACGTATCTGCTGGCCGTACTCACCTAAATACCAATTTTAAATCAAAACGTTTATTCAAAGCTAACAAGGAATACAAACACAGCATACAAATACTTTTAAATGATATAGTAACTAAAACAATTTAAACTAAACTTACTGATTGTTTGTTCTAATTTGTCTACAGAAAAAAAAAGTGACTTAATAAAATGTAAGAATTAGGTATACAAAAATACAACTAGCAACAATCTACATAGGCATAATAAAGAACTGTATTTGAAAACTAATCGTAAAAGACTAAATACTAAATTAATTCATATAATAGGGATATAACTGACTGATCCTCTGTAAAGCAAGTTCATCTAAACAAATTAAATTAACTTTATTTTTACAAAGTAATATAAAAATTTGCATATAGTGAGTCATTTGTATATATATATATATATATATATATATATATATATATATATATATATATATATATATATATATATATATATATATATATATATATATATATATATATATATATATATATATATATATATATATTTATATAATAAAAATAACTACTGAGCTATTGAAAAAAGAAAGTAACTAACTGATGTTGTTGGCTGACGCCATTTCACAACTTAGAGCATCTAAAACAGCGAAAGAAATATTTAAGTTATACATAAAGGTTTAGATAGTGGCCAAATAAGACAACGCTCAAACTTCAAATTAGATATGATTCATAACTAATTTGATTCATATATAAATTATATTATGAATATGATACCAAATACTATGTGAAACCTTTATTTCCTTTCTCCATTTTGTTTCTAAATGAAACATAAAATTTAAGTCTTATTTTATTATTTACTAAAAATCCTTTTAATAAAACAATTTCGTTTAAATTTACATATTTTTAAATCATATTTTCACTATAAAGTATCTAGGTTTATAATATCAATTTATGAAATAAGTTAAATATTGCTAATAATATTATTAATATGAATGTTTTATATAAAAAAATATATATATATACAAATAATCAATGGACCCCTCTGTCTCCCGCGCTAAGAACAGGGAAAATGTAAATTAGGTAACAAAAGTGCAGCAAGAAATAGAGTGACTGCTATATTTTTCAACGAAATTTGGCAGGTGCATAGGTAAATGAATAAATTAAAAATAAAAATTGAATAGATAAAATATAGACTATATCCTGGACATTAATTTCACCACAGAAGTACAACTAAAACTTTGACATCAATAAACTCGGTAATATATCAATTGAGTGTAATTAAAACCAAATTAATAAAAAGCTTCAACTATTCTTCTTTCTAAAAATACTCTATGTTGATAACGAATACTAAAAAGTTATTTCAGAAAGCCTTCCTCAAGCACGCTAACTTTGAAGAGTCTTCGAAAATCGTGGCATAAAATTTTAGCACAAAATTCGGTTCCGTAAAACGCAATTGTCACGTACCTAATTATAATATTAAATATTAAGTTAAAAATGTAAACTAAATATTTATTCAGAATTTATAGTTTAGAGAACTTTACTTTTATTAAAAATTAATATTAATTTAATATTAAAAGTTTTAATATTAAATTAATAATACCAACAAACATTTGACAATTGTTATAGCTTAACCTTTAATTAACCTTTTAACAATAATTTGACAAAATCGAATATGTTATGTATGATTTAGTATAAATCATACATAACATATATAATTATTAACTATGATTATAAGTTATAAAAGATATAATACTAATTATGCTAAATATTATCAAGCATAATCCCTAATTGTTCATAATCTTTTAAACAATAATAAAAAATGATGCATAATAAAAAATTATAATTTCAGATTATTTAAAAAGTGTTACCAAGTAATGTCAACTTTTCATTATATCTTTCTTTAGATGTTGTATCTAGATTTCCAAAATACTCATAAATAGATTCCATAATGCTAAAAATAAACTAATAAATGCAATATTTATATAGAAGAAAGCGCTATCACAAAGTTTATTTTCCCCTAAATCATAATGCCTTCCAATCGCGAAATTTGATCACGTGATTTTCCGACTTGAAGGATAAAAAAAAAATTCATTGACATTGACAAGCGGAATTATTACCATCAGCCGACTTGAATGTAGCCTCGGCATATAATTGTGCTTAGAATAATTCAAAAACGGGGATATTTTACAAATTACATTTGAAAAAACCAATCCTATTTACTCACAAAAAAACTTAAAAAAAAACTTATATACATAATAAATAAATAGTTGCAGAACTTATTTTCATGTGAAGACGGGTAAAATGTTTAGATTTACTGGCATTTACACAAAATTGAATCATTAATAAATGAACAACTTTTTTAATTGAATCGGTGAATGTTAAAAGGATGGAAATCACAAAATTGACTTTTTGCAAATTTGGATATTTAAAGGATAGCTCCATCATTTTGTGTTAATAAGGTGTCTGTCAAAAGATTTCTATAGCCTGTACAGTGTCTAAAAGTTTTGGTTTTTTGTTAAAAGGGCTGAAGTCCGGACTTCAGCCCTTTTAACAAAAAACGAGAAACTTTGCTCTGAAGACATGGACCAAACGTAACCTCACTTTCTTGTATTGGTTGTACAACAGCGTGTTGAACAAAGTTGGTTTATTATGTGTGATCATTGCAATAGTGATTTAAGTTGATTAACTGCTTTTTTAAAAGGGTGATAGTGGCAGTGAGTCTGATCATACAAGTTATAAAAAAAAGATTAGAAATCCAGATGGTTATAAAAGGAACAAGATTAAGAAATCTAGGCTTACTGGTGTGGCATATGAAAACAACAGGGACAAAAAACTGATGCAATAATTTGTCTAAAAACTGGTCAGATTTAGGCTCTGTAATTTATAGCTAGTCCATAGACCTTGGTTGTTGATTGCTTGTTTAGGTCGTAAATATTTGTAGGCCTAAGGCAATAGAATGACATTTTTAGGGTAGTCTACAATCACTTATCGTATATTAACTTCTCTGTTTTATTTCCTAGACTAGGCTGCCTAAATTTCTTTTTATAAAGTAAAATTACAACATAGTGTTTTCAGTTGTTCAAGAAAGTGTTTTGAATCTATTGGCTAAAACAACCTTGATAATGCATTTATGAACTTTTACAGCCAGTTCAATACAAAAGATGAGTAGGATTTATTTTTGCACGGCTTGATTGATGTTACCGACATTGTGAGGAAAAAGCTTGGTTCAAGAGATAGCAAGGAAAAAAGTTGTGACGTTAATGAAGATACTGTGCGAAAAAGAAAAAGTAACGACGGAAACAAAAAGGAATTTAAGTATCATGTTTTATTCGGAGATGAACGAGTACAGATATGTGTTGTGGCATTTTTATCAATATTTCAGAAAAGAGGGTTTGAAGAGTAAAGGGTTTAAAAAAGGATCCAAAAGTAGTTAAAGATTTGAGAGGAGTACATACGAGTTACATTACCAGGCATGATATGCTAGCTAAGGTATACGCTCACATAGACTCCTTTCCAAAAAACTGATTCAATATGGCGGAAAGGAAAGGTGTTTTTTGAGTAAAGATTTGAACGTGAAATTATTGTATGAGCTATTCATGAAAAAAAACGAAGGAGTAAAGTTCAATTACAAGTCCTATTATAACTACTACAATAAGCACTTTCATTTACGTTTCGGGCAAAATCAATTAGATACCTGTTGCATATGCGAAGAGTTAAAGCTAAAGATAAAATTGCCTCACCTTAATGATGTTGCTATGCAAACAGCAGTAACTGAGTTGGCAGTACATAATAGACGCGCAAAAAAAGTTTACCGACCCACAAAACAAGATGTACTGGACGCTAGGGAAGAAAAAGATGTAACTATTTTGTATAAGGAAAACACTTCACTTCCCAAAATACCTGTGCAAGAGCTATTTTACCAACGGCAGTTAACGTTTAGTGGATTTTCTATTCATGATGTAAAGAGAAGAGTAGCAACAATCTACCTTTATCACGAGGCTAGAAAAGGCAGGCTAGAAAGTCTCCAAACGAAACTTGCTCCTTTTTTTTGCACTACCTGTCTGCCTGTCCTCAAGAGTATGATGAACTCAACTTTTATACCAATAATTGTGGGGGGAAAAATAAAAACCATTGCTTTTCAAAACTTTTTATGGCGCTTACTGACAATAAATGGATTTAAAAGGTCAATCAATTTTTCCCAATCAGAGGACACAGTTTTTTGCCCTGTGACTGTGACTTTTCGATAATAAAAAGAGAGTTAAGAAGGCATAACAGAGTGTACAGCGTTGAAGAAATAAAAAAAATTATATTAAAAAGTAGTAGTCAAAAAATTTTTAGTGGTTGATGTAGAGAGTTCATCTCTAGTTTACGATGTTGAAAGTTAGTGGCCAGTCCACTATAAAAGAAACGTTACCTCAATCTAAACAATGGATACACCCAGAAACCAACAAACTCAGTTTGCAATAAGCAAACTTCACCTTTTTCAATACGATTGCGACAACATAGGTCAATGTAAAGCCAGTGAAATTATCAATGGTAGAGTCGAACATACTTTTAAGATGAGAAAAAATACTCAAAATAAAGTGAACCTGTCAGAACAGCTTCTTTACCCAAAAGGAAAAGTTCTAATAATATCTGCTAAATTGAATGACTTAAAAAATTGTATTAAATATATCCCACATGATCATACTGACTTTTATAATGAACTACTGCAATGGCCTACAGCAGAAAGTAATGATGGGGAAGCATAAGATGTTTTGGGAAATGATTAAGCATAGCTCATAAAATTTCTGTAATAGACCTTTTTTTCCTTATATTTTTTGTTAAAATGTATAAACAATTCATAAATATACACTTTGTGAAGGTTTATTTCAGTTTATGACATTACTTTTTATAGCCCAAAATTAAAATTATAATAAAATAAGCAGTAATTATTTGTTAAATGATAAAAGGGCTGAAGCCTAAAGTGTTAACTGGTATATAGGTTCTTTAAAAATAAATATAAAAAAGTATACACATAAATAAATATTCTGCATTCTTTTCTGAAAAAAATAACACCAATAAATATATATCTTTTATTGATTTTGATGGGTGGGTTTTAATTATTCGGCATCTACCTGAAATCTTTTTTTGTATTTTTTAGACAAAGTTTTTCAAAAACAAGCGATGTTTTTTTTCTCGCAACACAGTATCATGTGACTAAACTCCCTAATTATTTAGTCTTTCTAGAACATCTTCATACTGTATATCTTCTGTAGTATCATTGATTCTTGTTTTTATTAATGGAGTGCACAGTTTATTTTATTTGACAAAAATGTTTTGAAAATTTATATTTAGTAGATCAGCAATCTGTTCTGGATCCTGGGTTATTTCACCGTTTGATTGTCGCAGAGTTTTTATATAGTCTATTACATATAGTTGTGAATTCATATATCTATATTATACTTTTGGGAATATTTTCGCCTTGCAATGGAAATTTCAAATGAAATTCTTTTTGGTAATTGTTTATATTGGTTACAAAGATTTAAACTTTTTCATTTACTAGGGCAAGTTCTTTATCTTAAATTCTGTTTTTCTCTAATGAATGAGATAAGTTCTTTGTTCAGGTATAGTTTCTTTGATGATGAATTTGCGGTACTTATAGGAACATATAAGTTACACGCTTCTTCAGTATAATGAATTAACTCATCATACATTTCTTGAACATTCTTGGTATGAAAACACTGAAGCCAATCGACACTTGTAAGGAAATCATTAATGTTATTGTAATCTGCTTTTCTATATAAAAATTTTTTTCTTCTGTATTTTTATTCATTGTTTTATTTTTAAGAACAAAATCAAAATACAATAGCAAATGACCCCTGGGTATGTTTCCTAAAATAAATTTACTATCAATGGCACTTATATTTGCTGACTGAGTAGTGAATATTAAATCTAAAATATTTACAGCAGATTTATTTGTAATTTGAAATGTTGGTATGTTAACATGCTGATATAAGCAATTGTCATTTATTATTTTATAAAATTCGTGCTCAATTTCTGACGATTCTTTAATTGAACTTATTAAACTATTGGACCAACTTATCCCAGGAAAATTAAAATCACCAACTTTGATTAGATCTTTATAACATTTTTGGTTAACATATTCTTTAGCAATTTTAAGTACGTTTTCAATATCAATCATATCTGTGAAGTCATAAGGTCTATAAATACATCCAATAAGATACTTATCATTACCGAACTTCAAAACAGCCAGACATGCTCAATTTGAGTCAATCTAGATCTGTTATCGTTAAGTTCACATGAAGTAATTTTGCTGTCAATATAAATACATACACCTCCACCTCGACGACCATCGTATCAGAGAGAAGTATGTTTAAACCATGTTTCAATAATGGCAATTATCTTAGATTTGTAAGTTGCAGCTACTAGTTTAAATTCGTCAAACTTTTTGTCAAGAGATGTGGCATTAAGGTGAATGCAACTTATTTTTTCAACACTACTCATAGATAACAGACAATTAGTCTTACTATCTAACTTCAATTGGTTTCTTTTTAGATTTGTACCTGATTTCCAAGGATACCATAGCAAAAGGGATCCGTCTCCTTAAAGGATCCGTTTCCTTAAGGGCATTTTTCAGTTTATTTGCTCTATTCTCAGTATGAAATCCTGTTGCCGTTCAGCCTCTGTTAATATAGATATTTTTAAAACTTGGAAGCAATTTTAATTTTTTTTTGATGAAATAAGTATTTTGTTTCGAAGATTGGAATCAGCCAAGTAAAACAACAATGGGCCCGGTTTGCTAAATATTTTACTTTTTAATCGTTTCAGATTTTCAAAACTTATGTCTTGAACTCTAATTTCTGTAAGTATTTCCAAGACTTTTGCTTTATTTTTAACTACTTTATCATCTAAAGAAAGTTTATTGGATTCTCCATAAATTATTATTGAATTCTCCATAAATTATTATAATTTTAGCTCTCATTTTACGTTCATTTAACTCATTTATAGAAGAATTTGCTACTGTAAGTTGATCACTTAGCTTTTTAGTTTGTTGTCCTGATTTTTGAACTTGAATCCAATTATTTGTGCTAGATTGCTTGTCTAAAGAGCTTGTTTAAGCAATGTCATTTTTTCAACTGATTTATTAATTCTGTATTAACTACTTTTTTTGACTCTAACAGTTGCAAGCGCTTGTACTTTTTATTTTCGTTCTGCGCTATATTATTTATTCGATCAGAAAGTGATAAGAGAAACTGTGAAACTTAAAAATTAGGTTGCAGCTAAATTGATCCACACCACTCATGCAATAATTTTGAAGCTGCTGAATAATTTTTTTGTCCAAAGGCAGGCCAGTTTTCTTCAGCCAAAAACAGACAGTCCATTATTTGATGTAGGAGGGCTACCACCCTTTACAGTGGGTTACCTCCTGGTCGAGAATAATAATTATTATTATGTTTATCCTTATTACACAGGGACTTATTAACACAAATAGAACTGTTAGTTTTTTTGTATTTTTTTCCATAGATTACTTAAATTAAGCCTAGAGAAAGTATACAGTTTGCCAAATGTACATTAGATATGTTAAAGAGTATATTTGCTCATGGCTCACCTTTCTTTAAGATGACATTTAAGATGTCTTCTTACTTTAAGACGACATTGTCATCTTAGAGTTACACACAACACCTATATTTAATTACGTTTGAATTTTAAATCCTGTAATATAAAACGTTTTATTGTATAAAAAACTTATAAAAAAACGATGATAAAATTTTTCTGTACATTAAAACTTTTGCTTGTTGTTTAACATCCTGTTGTGTACCAAAACGTTAAGGAAAGATCTGAAGAAAAATATTGCGTTTAGGCTAAAAAACGATGACTTAGAAGTCACGCATGTTTAGACTTTGTCAAATTAACTGATGTTATACTTTAATTTAAAATAGACGCTAATACATCAAACTACGATTCAAAAAAATAATGATAATGCTTATCCCGCTTTCTGAATACAAGCAACTCTGTTGATTCAGGGAAGAATATTTCCAATCATTTTGGATGGTCTTCGACGACGACAACCAATTTAAACAAAATTAAATGATAAACTTACAAAACAATAAAAATCATTAGTTTCTATCAAAACAAATGAATACAGTATATATCTTATAAATCATTTTTTATTTTATCTATTAACGTTATTTAAAGAAAAGGTTTAAAAAAGATTTAAAAATAGTATATATACTACGAAAAACTAAAATAGATACTACGTTTTTATTAAATGCTTATGAAACGAATGATCACTAGAAACTTTTTCTATTCTAATTCTAACATGAAGAGTGATTCTATTAGAAAAAAAAAAGATTTTGT
The DNA here is from genome assembly GCF_038396675.1 of Hydra vulgaris. Classification (NCBI taxonomy): domain Eukaryota; kingdom Metazoa; phylum Cnidaria; class Hydrozoa; order Anthoathecata; family Hydridae; genus Hydra; species Hydra vulgaris. The sequence goes on along the minus strand of NC_088925.1, from coordinate 12,573,301 downwards.
TTGAACCAATAATTTACAAAAAGTTAATAGAGTTATTTCGAACAAAAAACTTAAACCGTGTCAAGAAAAATCAAACTAAATATATTTTGAAATAAGTCATAACATTTTAGGGAAATTTATAGTACAAGTACTAATATAAAGTAAATACCTGAATATACAACACAACGTTATAGACAATGATGAAAATTGTAATACTAATTGATATCAATAATAATAATTACAATCATGACAATAATAATAATAAAAGTAATAAGAACAATAATAACAACAAAAATAACAACAATATTAATAATAATAATAATAATAACAATAATAATAATAACAATAATAATAATAATAATAATAATAATAATAATAATAATAAGAAGAAGAAGAAGAAGAAGAAGAAGAAGAAGTAGTATAGTAACAATAATGATAACAGTTATAATAAAAGGAGAATTTCACAAATAAAGGCAATAACAAATATATATATATATATATATATATATATATATATATATATATATATATATATATATACATCTGTGTGTGCACTAAAATTTACCCGACTAAATTGTGTCAAATACCCGACTAAATTCGTAAAAAAACCGACTATAACTTGAAAATCACCTTCTTGAAAGTGAAGGGGGGGGGGGGGTAGTTAGCTCATTGCTATAGCTAAAAGCAAAAGATATCTTTTTAGCTGAAAGTAATCTTGACGCATCTGTAGATTGTGTTCATGGTTATGAAAGATGTATTTCAATAAAAGATGTATTTTTAAAATTTACAAGAGTTTTTGTTCAGCAAAAATGCTGAACAAAAACTCGTGTAAATTTTAAAAATAAATTTAAATGGAATGATTATAATAGAAACGCTACAATTAAAGCCATCATTATCCTAGACATTCGTACGTTAAAATTTTGCACTAAAACTATTTTATTAGACAGTTTACAGCTTTTACAGGCTCTAAACTAATATTACTGAAATTTTACCAATTACAAAGCAAAATGTTTTAACAAAAAAGATGATACCATTGCAATTAAATGAGCCACGATTGCAAACCATTTGCACTTTATTTCACACTTTTTTTCTTTTTAAAAAAAAAGTGTTTGAAACTATTTTTCGTGTAATAGTGTAATTCCCAGCCGGCAAAAAAACGTTTTTAAAACGTTGTAAAAACGTTATTAGAAACGTTGCAAAAAAGTTATGCATTGGTTGCATAAGTAACACCTAAAAACGTTTTTCAACAACGAATTTGCAACGTTTTTTTAGCGACGAATCCTCAACGTTATTTAGGGTCGTATTCAAAAACATTTTTTACTTTTATATTTATAAATACGATTTGTATGTATGCATGTATGTATGTATGTTTGTATGTATGTATGTATGTATGTATGTATGTATGTATGTATGTATGTATGTATGTATGTATGTATGTATGTATGTATGTATGTATGTATGTATGTATGTATGTATGTATGTATGTATGTATGTATGTATGTATGTATGTATGTATGTATGTATGTATGTATGTATGTATGTATGTATGTATGTATGTATGTATGTATGTATGTATGTATGTATGTATGTATGTATTTATGTATTTATGTATGTATGTATGTATGTATGTATGTATGTATGTATGTATGTATGTATGTATGTATGTATGTATGTATGTATGTATGTATGTATGTATGTATGTATGTATGTATGTATGTATGTATGTATGTATGTATGCATGTATGTATTTATGTATTAACTTACACACACATACATATATAAATATAGAAAGTTTTCGAGCACAAGGCTAAGAATTCTTAGCCTCTTAAATTGTCTTGTTTTAAAACACAAACGCATAAACTAGGGTGCATTTAGCCACATTAACCAATTAAAGTTAAAACTCGCACATAAAAAAGATTTATTCTGAAAAATGAATGCTTCAAAAAGTTATCTTGACAAATTGATTTGGTTTGCAACATCGATTTGTTAGAGTCAGATGATGATGTTGTGCGGACAGTTTGACATTTAGTCCCACCTGGTCTATACGGAGCATATCTTAGACACCTCTATATTGCATTTCTTATTTGATTTTCGTTAGTCTCTGTAAAAGTGTTTTAAACAGCATCTGAAAACATATATGAAGTACTTATACTCATCAAAAGATAAACTATTATTTTTAAAAAAAGAGTAAACTCTGTAACTGAAGCATAAAACAAGAAAACTTTTTAAAATTGTGCACATAGCAAATAGTCACATTCAAAAACAGTGTAAAATAAAAAATACAAATTATAGTTCCTTTAGAAATTTAAGTGATAACAAACTTCTTTATATGCAAACAAAATATCATCATACCTTTAAGAACAGGAAAGATTGCCATTTCTTGGAAAGTGATTTTATTCTTTGTTTTTTCTTTGACACACAGCTGGCTCATTACCCAATTACTCATTAATCTAGAAATTATAATTTATCAAACTTTATAGAATGATGATATGATAGCTAATGTAATAACATTTTGTACACTAATAAACATAGAAACAACTTCCTGAATTTAATATCTATACCGCTTCATCATTGCAAATACCATGCCAATATCTGCATCATGACCACCGACACGTGAAAGCTGCTGTAACTATTATATATACAACAGTATATTTAGTATAATATATAGTATATTTAGTATATATAAAAAATATAATAGTATATTATATATATAATAGTATATAATTGCATGTACAAATACCTTTGAATACAAATAAAAACACTTTATTACATTGAAACATCACATAGACAACTTAAGCTGCAATCAATAACTAATAAAGTAATTATATGTTCAATATTATTACTAACCACATTAAGTCGAACAGCCTTTTCGCTAAGGTCTTATCAAAGGCATAAAATTCCTCTAATTGTGTTGATTGTACCAAAGTTACTTTCTCAGGATTATTGGATCTTTTTAGAATTTCTTTTATTTCCATCAGCAGGAGTAAAACCCGCTATTGAAATTCTACATAAATTTACAACATGCAATTAAGTAATTAACAATTTTCAGCATACCACTAGGTCTAATGCATATTCATAAAAAGAAAATAATACACTCACTCTCTTGTGCCAATAAAAATGATTGATTTATGTTTGCCTGAGATGTAGAAGCTAAGACTTCATCATCATAATCACTTTCCCTGTCTTCATTAGGCTCTTCATCATATCCAGCTTGTCTTTTAAATGTGGATGGTTCTGGATGTTCATTCTGGCTGCGACTAACTGCAGTACTCTAATAAATTATAATAACTAGTTGTTCTTTGTAAACTTACAAAATCTAAGATCTTAATCTTATACAGTCATGACCATATATATTGAAATTATCATTGCTTTATATTTTGTTTATATAACGACATTTTTAGTGCATCCTTGTTAAATTTTTAATAAACATTTACCCTAAATTTTTTACTTTGTGGTGGAATTATTGCAAGCCTTATAACTGTCTAAAACAAAAAATTTCATGTAGACTAAAGTCCCTTGCAGTTTTTTTAATCTTAAATGCTTAAATATTTTTACTTATCTAAAAACAAAAATCTTTTGTTGATAAAACCACAACAGTAAATAAGTTTCTTTTTAAGAAATAATAACACAATAATAACACAAAGCAAACAACGCAACTATCATATCAAGTAGCAATCTATCAAGAAATTAAAGAAATAAAATTTTAGTAAATTTTACTATAAAAATTTTTTCTGGCACAACTCAATAATCTGATTAGTAAAACAAGATTGATTAAACAACCCTAAATTTTAGAAATAATAAATAAAAACTCTGTATAACAAAATTTATGAATAAAGCATTAAAAAGCATTATAACTGATCTTATTATACTAATTAAAAAACCAAGTTATCCCAGTTCCAAAACAACACTTAGTGAATATTTAATTTTTAAGCAATTTAATACATATTGATGAAAAAATTATTGTAGTTGAACTTTTAACAAATCTTGAATGATTAAAGATAACTTTCTATTCCATTTCTGACAGGCATCATAACATATCCATCAGCTATTGGCAAACAAACAGCCTTACATTTGACATTACACTTTTGGACAAAAATTGCAATTATAGCATCTGCTGCTTTAAAATGTAAAACACTTAATAATGTTGAGCTACATGGCCTAAATTAAAACTCTTTTCCTTGGCCTATTGCATAAATATCACAAATAAAACCATCTTTAACAACTTCTTGTACAACAGCAAAGTTATCTTGCTTAAATACATGAATCACTTGATAAATGCGAATTTGCTGTTATTTTTATTTCATTTTGATTACTTTCTTTTTTTCTTCCTACTAACTAACTATATTCCCACTACTATTTCTTCAAGTCTTTTTACAACCTGTACTAGCGGGTTAGGTCCACTGCGAACTAGACGTTTTAATGATTGTAAGAAATTTTCAAATGGAAAAGAAGACAATTGATTTAAACTACATTGACAGTGTCTAAGATCATCACCAAGGTGTAACAGATTGTGAACATTATACACACAGAAATTTTGTCCGTATAACTGACTGGCTTCCTAACAAAATGCATAAGTTTTTCTGCATACTGTAAAAGAGGCACACTCTTTTCTATATTATCAGTTAAGTATATAGTCATTGAAATAGACAATGCAAGAAAATGTTGGTAAATATTTGGATTAATTACATCTTTTAAAATAACTGGACCAGTATTTAGAAGAAATTGTCTTAGTTCGGTGGCTTTCCATCTCTTACTTCTGCTAATGACCTCGGCTTTCGTGCAAATTCTGATGGTATATAGCATCTTATGTTGATTAATAGTTCAGATATCTGATTCAGCTGAATATAGAAATTTTGCAGCATGCAGGACCCTCTTTCCAAAACTTTAACATCCTTTTTAGCACACCAAAGCAAACAGTATGCATGTAGTCTAAAATAAAACCTGTCACACAGGGGAATGACAGTTCCATTAAGAAATATTATTCTGGTGAATACCTTATAAACGTATTTTATAAATTCTTCATTTGTTCGTTTTCTATAGACAGCTTCATCATTATCATAAACAATACAATTGTCAATACGTCTACCTTTTATTTGACATCTTTCACAAGCATTGTAACCACCATGGCTCTTTATACATTTTAAATAAGACCGAGCTGGTGCATCACAAATAAATGCTAGTATGGACACAGAAAATATCTTATTAATGTAGCAAATGTTATCTGACTTCAACTTTTTGTATTCAGAAGTAAAATCTGATAAAAATTCTTGAACAGAATATGGTTTACCCTTCCATAAAACAAACATACCACAAAAAGCCTATAGTTTTTAATACAGCACAAAATTGGCCAGAAATTATTAGCTGATAATTTTTTTTAATGGTAAACCATCAGCATTAACCTTTAGTTGAATTACATGTTGGTCATTAACAAATGCTGGATTTTCTTTTAAAAATTGCACTATTGTATTTTCTAGACCAAAGTAATAGTAACTTCCTCCACATTTATTTAAACATGGTATAATTGAGGGAGTCATTTGACGAAGAGTGCGACTATCTTTTGGCAAACTTAAACCGTGCTTTCTTAAAATACTGAGCAAACTATCTGCATGCTCTCTGCTACATTGACTATCTACAAGCCAACTAGCTAACTCAGTCTGCAGGTTTTCATTTCTTTTTAGGACATCAATATTGTTTTCAAGCTCAAGCTCATTTTCTGTACTAATGTCTGTGTCAGTATCAAACTCTGAACTTAAATCAGTTACATCACTGAGGCTTAATGTAGGTGAGTGGTCTTTAATTAACACTTTATAGTGATCATGATCACTTTCTGTTTCGTTTATAAGCCTTTTCACTTGTTTGCTTATTCTACGATAAGTCTTTAAATAATTTCGTCGAGATATCTAATGCAAAAAGATAATATACATATACATCCAACAGGGGGTACTTGCAATAAGTGGGGCTTTTAAAAACAACATTTAAAAAATAGTATCAAATAGTTAATTTTCGTTAACTTGTACACAGACTTGTTTACATTTATGTAAACTTATGGCAAAAAAACTTTCATTTACAATTTCATAACCCATTTACAAACTTATAATCTAGTTTATAATATTTATAATATCGAAAAGTAAAAAAGCTAAAAAAAAATAAATAATAAAATGCATTAATTCTATGGAGATATCATGCTTTAAAGCAATCATATATGATAATTGAATCATATGTGATTCAAATGAACTGCTGTAATTACAGCAGTTCTTAAGTACAGCAGCTGCCTGCTGATTCAATTATCATATATGATTGCTTTAAAGCATGATATCTCCATAGAATTAATGCATTTTATTCAACGTTTTTAATTTAATTAAATTCCAGCATATGCTGTAATTTAATTATAGTTATAACTATAATTACAGCATATGCTGTAACTATAGTTATAACGATCGTTAGTTAACTATAGTTAATATAATATAGTTAACCATATGTGGTTACAATTCAACGTTTTAAAAACGTTGATACATTGTTAGTTAACTAACGATGTATCAACGTTTTTAAAACGTTGAATTGTAACGTTAGCGCGCGCAACCTATACGCAGCGTTTCGATAACGTTTTTTGCCGGCTGGGTTCTTTTCCGTGTAATTCTTTTTGTTTTTTCGTCTTTTTTTGTTTTTTGTCCGGATTAGGCGCAATAGGATCAAGTCAAATGTTTAAAGAACGTCAAGGGGGTTAAAGCAATTTCAACTAAACTTTATTTAAAAATTCGAAGATTCAATAAGTTATGGACCAAAAATCATTTTTTTTCTATAACTATTTCTTTTGTTTACCATAAACATTTAGTTTGAAACACATTTATAAACATTTTTTTTTCAAGGTTTCAAATTCAGATTATTATTAAAGTAATTTTTACAGTTTTTGTATAAATTTATAGTTTTGCACACATTTTTTATTTAAAATATATTAAATCAACTTTTTATTTGAAATTAATGCATGTGACACCGCAGATGCAAAAAGGAAAGAGTCAGGTAACCATAGAAACTAGACAGTTCAGATTAACATAATTGGACATAAATAAATAATATCTTTACATTTTCCATCTAATGAATTAATAAAAGCTAAACCATAAATATGTATAAATAAAAAACTCTTTTAAAAATAAATAACTCACAATATTTCCCTAATTTACACTTAAAAATAAAATAATCTTAAAAAAAATGTATACATTAACCGCTTAAAAAAATATTTGAAGGTTTTACGGTATTTTGGAGTGTTGTAATATTTCAACTTATATATAAGCCCATAAAAAACTTTAATACAAAAAAATATAAATGAAAGAGTTAAAAAAAAAAAAAAAACGTGAAAAAATAAAGAAAAACAATCCACAAAAAATCGGAGGGTTTTTTCATTGCAACCTAATTTTTAAGTTTCTTTCGCTTAGTTCCTCCTCTGAGTTCGCAATGATTAAATTTGGATGGTCTGACATTGCTTTTTTAGCTTGATAGGCTTCTTTTTTAATAGCTATATCTAATTCTTCTGGTATGTCAGGAACTAAGAAGTCAATAAATTTGTGGGTCGCAAACACAAAATGCTGCAATAAAAAAAATATTAATTTTACAATTTAAGTCTGAAAATCAGTCGATGATATGTAACCTCCTTTTTTTGCTTTACAAGGTATTTTTTTCTAAAAAATGTACTTAGTAGAAAAAATATTCTTTGAATGATTCCTAGAATAATTCCAAGAATAATTTCTAGAATGATTCCTTAAATGATTCTGAGAATGATTATAAATAATTTTTTTTTAAAACAAGTTCATAAATAATCCTTCACTATTCTTTAATCTTTAACAACAATGAGGTAGAAAATAAAACACGTTTTCAATGCGATACATTTTTTGCTATATATTTGCTATATATTTTATATTTTGCTACTGTTATATTTAATTAAAAATTTAATATTTTATGAAGAAGAAAATAACCATTTTAGAAATCATTCTCAGAATCTTTTCTTTACAAAACATATTTTATGAAAAAATCTTCTTATAAATCAAAAAAAAAAAAACAACAACTGAAAGGTAACATGATCAATCATTTAATAATTGATGATAATTTAACATATAGACAGCAATGACATTGACTTACTTCAAACACAATAACAAAACCTAACTTCATGGCTAACAAATGCCAGTAAAATGCAGTTAACCGACCTTCTTCGTCACGAAAATCACGATACCTATGATGAAAAAAACCCCCTAAAAAATATTATCAACCAAAAACTTAAAAAATCAAAGTAAAAAAAAAAAAAAATTAGAACATTTTATTAAAAAGAACTTATAGGTATTTCTTATATGTTATATTAATTTTATATGTCTATAGTATTTTTTATAATTTTATTTATATATATTGTTACCAATTATATCATAGAATATGTGCACTGAAAAATTAAATTTTATTTATCAAAATGTTGTCGTATAAAATTACTGTTATCTGTAGTTTATTTTCAACAACAAATCCATAAATGAGGAAATTTCTTCAAATTTTTAGTGATATTTAAAAAAAATTAAAATTAAAAAAAAAAAAAGTTTTTCTAAAACTAAGGCATTACTTTTGTTTTTGAATGTAAATTCCCTCACCAGATCAAAATCATGGATTCACCGCTTACAACAATATAATCAAACATTCTGTTTTATTAGCAATATTATCTATATTATTACCTGCAAGGTTGTAAAGTTGTATTGTGTGGTGACACTGCTAATGAATAATTTAAATAGCCTTCCAAAGAGCCATTTGGTGATATTGATGATCGATAAAGTAATTTTGGTAAAAAGTTTGAAGTAAATGCAATTAGAAATGCCTATAATTTTCAAAAAAATAATATATGAAATAAACCATTAAAACACACATCAACTATGGCCATTAAATGTTGCACATTTTTTTACAATAGAGTTTTATAGGAGAACCATTATTTAAAGGAGAACCATTAATAACTATGAGGTGGTCAGAGGGTATGCCAGAGTAATGAGGAATACTTGCGTGACAAAAGTAAACCAATGAGTAGAAAGTAAATTTAAAAGTAACATCTTACCTCCCCCCCTCCCCCAACAGAAATGCACTTCTTTTTTATATTAAACTAAAATTATTTTTTTCATACTTAGCTGTTTTTAAAGATTTATAGCAATACAAATAAAATATAAAAACAAATAAAAGAAAAAGAACAAATAAATATTTTTTAATAGAAACTATGTGAAATATGTTCTTCTAACAAATAAGCAGGATATTTTTGAAATAGGTTTGGGTATTGCTTACGCAAAAATGCTTAAAAAATTTGCAATACACTTATTGCGGTTAAAAAAACAATCAAGCCACAATGGTTTTTGGCGCGCAATTTGTTCATTATTGTCAAAAAATGTTCTTAAATTAAAAAAAAAGTTATTTCATATATACTACATATTTCAATAGTTTTTTATACAAGTGCAATTTTGTAAATACTATTGTAATTTTTTTATGCTCTGCAGTTTAATGAAACAAATAAAACAGACATATTTTTATTAAAACACAGATTTTTAAATATCAAGGTTTTATATATCAAATATGCACTTTCGAAAAACTATTGAAGAAATATATTTTTATATTTAGAGTTCAACAACTTAATAATTATTATTTCTTTTTATTTATGTTTATTTTTTAAACAAAAGTCTTGATAAAACTTATAAGCACTTTTTATGCTAAATTATGCTAAATTTCAAAATATTTTAAAAACCTCTGAAAAGTCATAAAAATTCCAGATACAACACAAAAAAGTAAAAGTCACTGCGCTCATATTTAGCTCATCTTAGGTTTTCAAAGCGCTTAAAGCACTTAAAGACACTTGCAAGAAACAAAATTAAAATATTTGTCTTATAAAAAGAAAGTTGTTTAAAAAATATAATTAAGTTAAACTTTGTTTTTTATATTCAAATGCAAATTTTAAAACTTGAATGATATAAAACATTTGAGTTCAAATAATACACTTAAGGATGTTGTATTAAATTTAATTAAAAATCCTACAAAATTTTGGAATATTCTAATACAGCTATAACAAAACAAACAAACATAAAAAGATATATAGCTTTATGTGTAATTGTGTTAACAAGTTAATGAAATTCTTTTTATTTTGGATTTAAAAAATAGAAAGAATTTCATTAACATAACATACAGGTTTTATTTTAATGGATTGATAAAATCAATCCATTAAAATAACAAACAACATTTCACACAACATTTCACACAACATTTCACACAACATTTCATACAACATTTCATCAACTATAAGAAGTTCTTTGGGCATGAGCAGATTCTTCTAAACATATTTTCATTGTTTTATTTAACAAAAGTTTAAATTTGACAAAATTTTCACAAAATTATTTGAGCACTTATCATTTTTAAATAAAATATTAAAATTGTAAAAAATCGTTCTACTACTGCATTTTCTTCTTATTGCAATGAAGTTTTAATATAAAAGATTTTTAGTACATTAATAGTTTTGGCTACGCAAAACTTGTAACACTTCTGGCTGATTAGTAAAGTTTAAAAAAATCAAACTTTGAATAAAATAAAAGCAAATCAAAATAATAAACATACATTTGATATAACAGCAATCTTAGCCACAGCATCCAATATATCATACCATATTCCTAAATCTTGCGCTCTGTCTGCTATTGGTCGCCTTGTTTCACATATCAACTTGTTTGAATCAATACGAATTTCAAATATGTTGTTTGCGAGAGCAAAAAATGGCGCCAATGGGAATGCTGCCACAAAGATAGTTATAAAGCCAAACTGAATAACTAAAAAATATATTTCAAGTTAGAAACAATTCAGAAACAATGTTTGTGATTGTAGATTGTATATAGCATAGTTAATAATGGTGCAGGTAAATTAAGTATTTTTGAAAAATCAATTTAAAAATGTGTTTAAATAGCCTCAAACATATGAGTTTATCAAATGTTTTATAAGCAGATGGCTCTCAAGCACACACTTTTCAGTAACTTCGAATCTCTTGTGGTTCACTACCACAGTTTTTTTAAAAAAATTCTAGTAATAGCCAAATAAATATTGATAGAAATTTTAGACAAAAAATTATGATTTAAAAATTTTTAAACAATATATTTAAAAATAAAAAAAATCAACAAAAAGTTAAAAAAAGAGCTTAATAAATACATTTTTTTTTAAATTAAATACAAACAAAATAATGCAATTCAATCAATTATTTACCCATTGTTAATGGTAATTAATTTACCATTTTCAAATACAAATTAATCATTATTGAATTGTATTTGAAAATGTAAAAACTGAAAAAGAAAAAAAACAAACAGATATTCACTTTTGGCATAAGATCTGTTAAAACAGATCAAAATAAAACACATAAAATATCAAAATTTTATGTAGCAATATAAAAATTACTTTTTACAGAGACAAAACAAAAAAGTTATTTACAACAAAAAAATGTGCTCATTTTCTAAATTATTTATTTTCTCTTACACCTGTTTGAGCAAAAAAATCAAAATATAGTTTTGCTAAATATGGCAGTGGTGGAGCAGTAAAACACTAGTTTTGCAAAAGCAAAAGGTTTAGAATTCTAAACCCACCACATCCTTAAAAACACTAGGAAAAAAAATTGTTCTTAATCTTTACATGTTTTTAATGTCTCTGTATTTAAAATTACGTGCAGGCTTTCTCTATTTATTGATTACAATATTATTTTTATATTTTTATAATATTGATTATATATTAGATTTTATTTTTATTAATATCATTTATCAACAAATTATGACTGTCATTATATTTATTCTTTTTTTTTTTATTGAATTTTTTTGAAAAACCTTCCATAAACCATAATTGATAATTCTAATTATAAATAGTCCAGTCAATGTTCAAAGCGCATAGTTACTATTGTTAGTATGCATATTTGCTATTATTAGTGGGTTTAACCCCTTAACTGTGTCGTAGATTTAAAAATTACTGTCTCTATTACGGAAAATATATTTGTTCAGGATTATTTCAAGTTGTTTACTTTATCTTTGTAAAGTGCTTTGTAAATTGTTAACGTTTTGTTAAAATAAAAAGTTTCATTTAATGGAATAATCCGTCAGACACAGTTAAGAGGTAATGGCTATTGTTAGTACGCTTAGTTACTATTGTTAGTGCGCTTAGTTACCATTGTTGGTGTGCTTAGTGATTTTTAGTTTTTATGTTCTGCTTTGGAATTCAACAAAACAAACTTTTTTCAAAACTGGAAAAATACTGCATTTATTTTAAATCTCATTTTTTTTTACATTATTTCAAGTATTTCAATTTTCCTGTTTAATCTTTTTGTTATAGTTTTTTTAGCAGTTTTGTTTTTATTTATATTTTTATATCAATTTAAAAAAATATAGTGTTCTGGTCAGGAAAACCAACAAGCATCTTTTCTATCATTTACTAAAATCTATTGAAATAGACTAATAAGTATATAAATAGTAGGTTTGGAACAGACTTACCGTGACCCATATTAAGGGTTGCTGCTTTTTAATTTACTCTGTTTTTAGATTTTCTATGTTTACTAAAAAAATATTGAAATGAAGAGACCATATAAAGAATAATTTAAGAAAAGTTTTGAAACGGACTTTACATGACCCATTTTCTGGGTCTGGACAGTTAGTATATCTAATAATCTAGTTTATGACGCAAGCCTTCTAGATTATGATGCAAGCTTTCTGATCCACTAAAAATTCAAATAAAGTAGTATAAAAATTTTAAAAATATTATCTACCCATTTCTAAGTATTCTGCAAAAAGCCCTTCATTCTCCACAAGCTCATAATCATCTTCCCATCTTGGTTTCAATTCAATTGTTTTCTTTCCTCTCTTTCTTTTTTTCCATTTCTGCTTGATAAGTCTATTGAAAATTTTGAAAACTTTTGAAAGATTTTTATTTATTAACATTGTCTTTATTTAGTACAAATACTAAATAAAAATATTGTTTAATATAAATAAAATGTAAAAACATACGGTATCATGACTTCTTGAACGTTTCCAATCATTTGCTTGCCTACCATAATAATAACAAGTTGTTGTGCAAGTTCAACCAAGCAACCTCCAGGCCCACACTATAATAAACAGTTCTATTCACTTTGATTTTAATAAATTTTGCTTATATTATATTTCTAATTTTAAAATTTAGTTAAGTGCACTTTTACAAATATTTTTGTTTGAGAAATACTAAAATGTATATTTTAAAACATATTTTAGAATAAAGACTGCATGGAACGATAATGATCTATTGATGATATATGATATGGGAATGATAATGATCTATTGATAATATGTGATTTTAGAATTTTGAAATATTACGAGAACCAATCAATCAATTTTGATAATTTTTTATTTGTTTTAAAACAATTTTATCTCTTTTTTAAATAATATAAAAATGTTTAAAAAAAGTTGATTGTAAACAAAGAAAATGTATTTGGAAGTAAAATGGGAAAATAATGATGTTCCCATTAATCTGCTCGCAAAAAAGTATAAAGTTCAAAGTTTATGAAGTGAAAGTTATGATTGAAAAAAAAGTTGAAAAACTGAAAAAGAGGTTGGCCAACTTGATTAAAAAAGTCATTAGGGGGATTGATGCAAATCTAAAGTACTCCATTTGGAATATTAATTTTTTTTGTTTGCTTGTTTCCAAGTGATTTAAAAAGTTAAAAAAAGTAATGGCTACAAAACAGAAAACAGAAATTCAATGGAAACCCAAACAGAAATTCAGCAAAAGCCTAAAACACGGTCAAAACTGCTGCAAAAAAGCTTAAAGAAAATCAAAAATGCATTATAATGGATAGCTAAACTCTATTCAAACTCTAACAGACCAGCAATTTTAAACGATCCTGAAAAGGAATAAAGCTTGACATTTTGCTAAAATAAATTGAAGTTCAAAATAGCCATTTTTCACAAACACAAACATTAACTCTGAAGTTTGTGTGAAACAATGTTCAAAATTGTTATTCCAATAATCCAAAAGCATGATGATCCACTTATCTTCTGGCCTGATCTTGTATTTTGCCATTACTCAGGAAGTGTAATCAAATGATATCAACCAAATGGCATTAATTCGATTCAAAATAATCTAGAAAACATGCCAACTTCGTCTAACTGAAAACTTTAGACAAACATGACACATTTAAAAACTTCCCTTTATTTAAATCATTCTGTCATTCTAAACAGTCTTTATAGGAAATTTATGAATATGTTATAACATATATATAAAAAAAAAACACAAAAAATTGATTTTTCTGTTACTCAAAAAATTCTTATTCTTAAATAATATAAAGCAACATTGTAAATGTTACACAATTATTTTAACAAAAATTTCCAACAAAATTTTATAAAAAATTTTATTTTTATAAAGTTTATAAAAAATTCAATTTTTATAAAGTTTATAAAAAATTCAATTTTTTATAAAGTTTAAAAAAAATTTAAAGGTTAACTTTATAAAATTTTTTATATTTATATAATATTTATAAATAATTTAATTCTTTGAAAAAGACTAAGCATTAAGTAAACACTTAAAATTTTCATTATTAAAAACAGTAGAAGCTCACCTCTTCCATACGAAGGCCAAATAATTGTGTATAATTACCAGGGTAACCAGTCAATCTATTTTTTAAGATAAACACAATCAATGTTAATTTGTTAAATGTAAAAATTGTCAATAAATTGATTGAAACACAAGAAAATATATCTACTAATTAACCCAAAAAAGTCAATCAATTGGTTTTAATCTAAACTAATTCATTTAATTATTTGTAACAAAAACATATATATCACAGACAAGTTGTAATATAAACTAATGAAGTTGAATAATAATAAAAACATTAAATAGGTAATATAATATAGGTAATATAAACTAAAATAAAGTTTATGTTTTTAACTAATTTAAAAAAGACTCACTTTCCTTTGATAAATGCAATGTAAAAAATTGATGCGTAAAAGTTGACAAATTGAAATACAAAAACTTTGAATGTTAAATTGTCTTCATACTCTGTTTGTGTGCGATGCATTTCTTAAAACAGAAAGTAAAATAAATTGAAGATTTAAATTCTTTTAGAAAATTTTGTTTTTAGAAAATACAAAATACTTTAAATGATTTAAAACATTCAAAAAAAAAATTGACTTGATCAATCATTAAAACATACCCCAATGGGTTAGGGCTAAAGCAACTTTCTCGTAAACCTGTGAAAAACATAACTTATATAAATGAAAAAAAATTATAGTATGGATAAATAATTTTTGAAAACTTTTTATTCTTTGCTATTTTTATTATTTATCACATTAATTATATCTTTATTTATATATCATTTCATTTCTTATGAAGTTTAACTAATTTGATTTTAAATCAAATATTACTTATAAAAGACAAAAATTTCAAGTTTTCAGTTAAGAAATAGCAGGAAAAAAAAAATACTGTTTTGATGATCAAACCTGATAAAACTGGTAACGAAACTGTAACTGCAAACTGGTTCACTATACTGTAACTGTAAACTGTTATTTTTTTATTTTTATATTTTTTTAAATTTTTTTATTCTGATTCACTCCCAAGTAAGTAAAAAGTACTATGAAGCAATAGACCAAATTGGAATTAAAGAATCTAGTAGTATATTGACAGTATCAAGTAAACGATAAAGCTCCATTAGCGGGAGAACATTTAAAGTACAACAGTATCAAAAAACATAGATATTAATTGCTTTATGATTTAGCATTTCATGTCAGCTCCTTCTATTGAGTTTGAAGGCTTCTTATTGTTTTTGTTTTTTTCTTCTTCTTTTGACTGATTCATTGACTCAAGAAAATTTTGAAAATTTATATGTATGTGTGTATGTATGCATGTATGTATGTATGTATGTATGTATGTATGTATGTATGTATGTATGTATGTATGTATGTATGTATGTATAATAGATCATTAATATATATATTTTTTGTTAATTCACCTCCCCAAGGCTGAGAAGGTCGCTACAGAAGAGGAGGCTACTTAATTGTGGTTATAACCCTCTCTCAATAACTCCGAAACACGAACCTTAACGAACAAGGTCACTGCGCAAAGAAATAAGTTGAGCGTGGTACTACCAGGAACGTGGTGGGTATCGAACTTGGAAACTCTTGCTTATGAAGCAAGCGCTCTACCACAACACCACTACCGCATTATATAAATATAAATGATATAAATATAAATGATATTTGATTAATAAATGAAATTTATTAACCAAATATTATTATACAAATGATCTTTGATAAATTTGACTAAACTTTGATTCTTCAATTAGCTACAAGCAACCACAACTAAGTTGGTTGTTACTAGAGAAAAAGAACTGTAAACTGGTTCACTATACTGTAACTCTTTTTTTATTTATTCATTCATTTTTTAATTCTGATTCACTCCCAAAAAGCCTGCAAGCAACTAATACTAAGTTGGTTGTTATTAGAAAAAAAGAATAGAGTTATAGAGCAAGGAAAAAGTTGAAAGAAGACTTGAAAAGTTGAAGATGGTATGAGTCAGGAAAACATGAAGATGGGAGGGAGTTCCAAAGCGTTGAAGTGCGGGGGAAAAACTAGACAAATAAAAGTTTTTAAAGCATGCAGGGACAGATACAATAAAAGAGTGAGACTTTGCTAAATGACAAGTCAAGTAAGATTGAGTTTTAGCTAATGGAACTAGAGATAATAGCTCCTATAAGTAGCAGCCATGATTGTGTTTGTAGAAAAGAGAAAGAAATTTACTAAACTTGTTATTGGTTTACTAAACTGTAACTGTAAACTAATTTACTAAACTGTAACTGTAAACTGGTTCACTAAACTGTTACTGTAAACTGGTTCACAATACTGTAACTGTAAACTGACTCTCTAAACTAACTATAAACTGGCAATGGATTCCCTGATTGTTTATAAAAAAAGTTGTTTAAAATTAAAAAAAAACTAATTATTACCCTTGATAAGATCATGATGCATATAAGATTGCAAACAGCACCTGTTATATTTGCAATTTGCAAAGCTCTTGCTGCAGTATACTCATTGCGAGCTAAAGGTCTGTACACTAATAGTTTGTAAACAATAACGCCAAGCATAAATATCAAAACTAATGACACCTGTTTAATAAAAATAAAATTAAGCAGTTAATTAACTAAAGTCTACCTAAGTAAAATCTACAATAAAAATCTGTTGCTAGATGTTTATGTTGTCACATTTTCGTGAGTTTTGTGTATTGCTAAATTTTAGTGTTGCTATACTTTTGTGTAACTATATTTTTGTGCGTTGCTATACTTTCCTGTTACTAGATTTTAGTGTGTTACTATACTTTTGTGTGTTTCTAGATTTTAGAGTCTTCAATATTTTAGTGTGTTACTATACTTTTGTGTGTTTCTAGATTTTAGAGTCTTCAATATTTTAGTGTGTTACTATACTTTCATGTATCGGTAGATTTAAGTGTGCTACTATATTTTTGTGCATTGCTATACTTTTGAGTTACAATATTTTTGTGTGTTACTATATTTCTGTGTGCTACTACAATTTATTAAGTAAATATAGGTATTAGTTTTATCAGAAATTTTTGTAGATTTTTTATAGGAAGATTCTGTGCAAAAAATCTTTTAGAAGAAAAAGAACTATATTATGACTAATATTAAATTAATAACTATTATATATAATATAATACATAACAGTAAAATAATTTATTATTAAATAATAAGATCTATTTAATAAAATTACCAACAAAAAAAAAGTAAAATATTTTACATAAATTTATGTTTTGAAAAATAACAAACCATTGTTATAACTATCAAGATTCCAGAGTAGATTCGAGGTACACGTTGCTTAGATGGAAAATGAGGTTCAGGAATCCCTGTGATAGGATTTCGTTCTACAGTTGGCGCAAGAGCAGCATATGTAGGTCGGGGTTGCTCTACTTCAGATTCATAGTCTAAGCAATCCCAACGATATGCTAAAGTTATTTCCTTCCGCTTCCAAAACTCAAGAAAGAACACAGCTAAAAAAGAAACATAACAACATAAATAACAAATACCAAATCTTTTTTTTTTTAAATCTATATTAAAAACTTAAAAATCATGATCAACACATGAGATGATTTTTTCTTGAAACTGTGTTAAGTTGTTATAATATATAAAAATTTTGTGGAAAAAAATAATAAGTTTTAAAAAGCATTGATAAAAAAAAAAAATTAGTGTTAAATTTATTTTTTAATATACAACATATACATACATTTATATAACATAAACCTTAGCGGAAAGAGCAGGCTCACACTTTTTTCTTATTTATTTCTACATATTGTAATTTTCTTTAATTCTAGATGATGAAAACTTCACTGTATAATAAAGATTAGAGATGTGAGTTGTTTTTTTGGTTCTTGTTTTTTGCAAAAAAACAAACTGCTTCGTTTTTTGTTTTTTTTTGTGTTTTTTTTAAATTACTCTTTTTCTTATTTTAAACACTGAAATAATTTTAAAAATTTGTTTTTAGGTGTTATTTATTAAAGGAGAGTTTTCATTCTTTTATTTAACATAGATTTTATTAGAATTGCCAAAAGTTCTTCAAGTAGCAGATCCCCTCCACTTTTTTTTTTTTTGTGTGTATTTTTTTAACTAACTACTTTAACACCTTGAACTTTAACATTTAAATAAATATCACCTCAACAGTGTGTTTTTAGGAAATATTTATTAAAAGACTTTGTCATTCTCTTATTTAACATACAATTTATCTGTCTTGTTTTACAAGTTCTTCAAATGTTCATCAAATAACTTTAACAATTTTTCTTCAATAACTTTCTTATATTAAGCTAAAATAAAATTAAAAAAATTATTTAAAGAAACATTTTTTTTATAAAATACAAAGACATTATAAGTAAAGGGTCTCTTTTTGTTTGTTTTTTTATGTAGATATGTTTTTTTAGTTCAAAACTATTTTTCCTTAACGTTAAAAACAAATTTTTCAAAAGAATGAATGAAAACTAATTATTGTAATTTGTAGAATGAATGAGAACTTTATAATTTATAAATGAAGTTTTTAATTTATAAATGAAGTAACACTGCAATGCAGAATTTATATGTATTGTATAAGTTTTGCATAGTTTTAATTTTTTTTTTAATTTTGCTATTTTATTTTATGCTTTTTGTTTTTTAGTTTATTTCTGCAATTGCAAATAAATTATATTTGTCAACATTTAATTTCAGAAAGCGGAAATAGTATTTTCAATCATGTTATAAATAATATTGCATAAGTGTGTTGTAGTATTTTTATTTTTAAATTTTATACTTTTATGTTAATAGTTTTGAAACATAAGATTATTAATGATGATATATTGTTGTTTTGAAAATACTTTATGTACCAGTTTATCATAATTTTTAGTAAAGTAAATTTTCAGTGATACAATTATTATTAGTAGTTTTTTAATAATATTACTGAATTATGAAATTATCTTATAGCCATTATAAGGTATTGTAAGCATTAATTAAACAGTTTTCTAATCAAAATAGTCACATCATTTAGTTGTTTGATTAGAACATACTAATGAGTAGTAATAATAGATTAGTCTGTGGCCTCACTGGGGGTAGAAAGAAAACATCTGTGAGCATTTTATTTAAGCCAGCAAGCCAGGTGAGCAAAGCAGAAAGAGTTCAATGTTCTTTTTGCAATGATGTTATGTCGAAAAGTGAAATATGAACGGCCTTGCATATTAAGAAATGTAGAAAATGTCCAGTTGAAGTCAAACACAAATTTTTAAATGATGACACAGTCATGCCCCAATCTCATTTCTTCAGCTTTCTGCTACAAGTGCTGCTTGCAAAAGAAGTTTTAGCAGTTATGCAAATGTTCACAGTGCCAAAAGAAACAGATTAACAAATGAAAGAGCAGCAAAATTAGTGTTTGTATCGCAAAATTTCAAACTTGAAGCAATGGATATCTGTGCAACACAATAACCAATTCTGCCTAAAGAACTAATAAATATTTTAGATAAATCTCACGAATCAATAAATGTTTCGGATGAGGAGTCACCTGAACAAGAATTTGAGTCACTTGACCAAGAATGTTGTTTTAGATTAAAAAAACTTAAAATAGAATTGTTTCTTATCAATTTTTGATTTCAAATTTTAAAAAGAACAAATAGTTTGTTAACCATTTTAGCAATAAAAAATCATTAATTTAACTCTTTTGTGAACTCTGTTTATGCTTTAATAAATTAATTTTAATATAATCTAATATAAAATCTAAAATACTCAAACAAATCTAAATAGAAACATTTTAGATAAGTTGGAAACATTTTAAAAAAGTTAAAAGTAAGTAAAAAAAAAACACTAAAAGGATCTGTAAAAACCAAAAAAAAAATCCAAAAAAACCAAAAAACCTCCAAAAAAACACATTTTTTGGGTGAAAAAAACACGATAGCAAAAAAGACGTTTTTTTGCATCTCTAATAAAGATGGACTTCGAGTTTAACTTGTTTTGCTTACAGAATACAATTGAAAATATTTTTTTATAACAGTGGGTGTAGTAATCTAGATTATATTTTTTGTAGTAACTGAGCTTATATTTTTGCTATACAAAATGGTGTAACAAGTTATTCATTGTGTAATCATAAATTTATTACTGCAACTAACTTTTTGTTGTAGTAAAATTTTTGTATTATAAATTCAAATATAAATACTAAACATTAATTTTAAATAATAAATAGCTATGATACAAAGTTATAATAGAAATAATAAAAAGAAAACTCTTCTTATCAAACACAGATCTTTACTGAGTAGAACTTGTTTTTGTGAAATCCCTAATGTGAAATACCATCCAATAACACTATATTGGTAATGTCAAAATCATTGAAATTCGGCAAAGTAGTTTATAAAATAAAAGCATTATTGTTGTATCTAATATGAAAAACTCATAACAGTCATTTAAAAAAAAATTACTTGACAGGCTTAAAGACCAGATAAGAATATCAGCATTGGCACTTTAGACAGAATTGTGAAATTAAATAATGCATCTTGTATAATGAAACATTGTACAGCTGTTTTTCAAAATGCCTAAAGGTAAAAAAAATCAAATTTGACTTTATTACAAAACAAGCTAATTTAGATGCCTAGAAATGTTATTGAATAAATATTTTTGAAGAATTATGAAAAAATTCATCAAAATTATTTATTTTAAAAAACATTTTATAAAGAGTTTCTTTTATAATTCTTTTATAAATTTTTTTTAAAGTTTTTCTCGAAATATGTAAAAAACATCTCAAGGTGTTTTGAAAAACGGCTGTGTTATTTAAAATAATAACAATATTTTGAAATTTTCTTCAAATAATTTCAGCTTCAAATAATTTCAGCTTCAAATAATTTCAGCTTCAAAGACCCAAAAAAAAAAAAGATTAACTGCAAAAAAAGATTTCCATTACAAGTTAATAATAAATTTTATCAAGGTTAGTAAAAAACAATTTTAAGACTACAGCCTTCATTTGATTTGTAAATTTTGTATCATTTTTCGCAAAGATTTCATTATTTGGTAATAAATATTTAGTAAATTTAAAACAAGTATCTGGTAACTAATGCGAGAGCTAAAATTCAACAAATACTTTGAAGGTCACAAATATTTGTAAAAGATTGAAGCAATATGATGGTAATGATGATTTTTTTAAATCAAGCAATGGATCTCAGAGCAGAAAGACTAAAATTGAAAAATAAATTATTATTATTATTATTATTATTATTACTATTATTATTATTATTATTATTATTATTATTATTATTATTATATATATATATATATATGTATATATATATATATATATATATATATATATATATATATATATATATATATATATATATATATATATATATATATATATATATATATACACACAGGCCAAGCAGAAGGGAGTATAATGGGTGATTTTTATCCAGGTGCCAAGGCTTTAAAGGCACTAAATTTTCATTGAATACTTATTCTTTCCTGAGAATTCAAAAATATATAGATTTATAAGAATAATTAAATAAAAATTTATATACTTGATTTATGTAGGAATAATTATATATTAGTTTATTATAATATCATCACTTATCATAACTCAAAAAAACTTTTTTTAAATGTTGCTAAATTTATTTAGTGTATATTAGTGAATAGTTTTAAAAATACCTTAATTAATCAAGAACAAATGTGCACTTTTCCACTTCCACTCATTGACAATTAAAAGTATTGTTTTTGAAAAGTACAAGTTTCACGATTAATTACTGTATGTATGTATACATATAAATATAAACACACACACATAAATATATATATTTGAATGTATATATATATTTAAATACCCTTGATCTAATAGCAACTCCCTTACACAATATATCAGTTGATATATGTAATGAAGCATATATAGATTATTATTTGTCAACTTTTTTTAGTTCTTAATTATTTATTTGCTTATTAGTAAAAAAAAAAAAAAGGAAAATGAAAAAAAACTGCAGCACTCCTTGCATGTTCTACCTATTTAGTCTGTCAATGTGTATACTGAAGCTCCTGGCATCAGACTACTTATCTAAACGTGGAATATAAGTTATAAATAATATATTGTTACTTGCTTTTCCTACTTTTATAGCAAAGAGCATTTTCAGAAAGATCAAAAAAAGAAAAGAAGAATAATGAAAGAAAAGATTGATGCATCATGTCAAATCCTCAGTGACGCAGTAGCACTTATTTGCAGCAGCAGGCTAAAAGAAAGTCGATGTGTGCACTAGAGTCCCTGGCAGGAAGTTATTTTAGTCTGCCATCACTAGTTTAAAGAAATCCGAATTTAAGTTTTTTTATCTCTACATTCTAACAATATACAATTACACAATTAGAATGTTATTTGAATAAGTTCGTTTTTGTTAATTTTAGCCCATATTACCCATTTCGCATTTTGCTTGGAAAGGCCTTTACTGTAAATTACTCCTCTACCCCCCTCCCCCCACATAGTTGACTTTTTCTGATGAACAATTTGTAGCATATACGGCAAGAAGATCAAGTGTAACTTGAATATAGGACAATCTGAACATATCAATGTTTTCGCTTTGGTGTAGGCAGTAATTTTAAATTTTAATTGCGGATATAAATTTTTTCTCTCTGGTAGCGTACAACTTTTAGAAACATGTTCAAACATTTTATCTAAATTTCCATTTGTTTCAGATAAAAAAATTTTTTTCCTCTAGTTAAACTTCATCTTGGTACATAAAAATATTTAAACCAAGCTTTTTTTCAGATACAATTAAGCAAGATTCCACAAGTTGCATTTTTGCCAAGGTAAACATTGCTGATTTAAATTGAGGATCTAAAAAAGTAGCGATAAGAAAAACATCTTCACTTAATTCAAACCTGATTTTCAACTGCATAATAAGATTATTAATAAATTTATTTATTCCTAGGTATAAATTATTGCTAGGTTTGGAGATATACCTTGTTGGAAAATATTATATAGATTATTGACCCTATCATCCAAATTTTGAGATAGAGTGGTCATGTGTGGTGGTGTTGGTGACATTGCCCTTGAATAAACACTAAGCACAAATTGATGAAATTAGATCCAGAAGCTCAAATGATCTTCCATCTTCAATTATAAATCTAAGCACAATCATACTTTTTTTAAATAACTGTTTCCAATAAGGTCCAATAAAATGTAAATTTAATGAAGAGCCTGATAATTTTCTGCTAAATCAAAACAAAAAAAAAATCCTGTTAGCATGATTCCGTAATCATGCTAACAGGATTTTTTTTTTGTAGCAGATGCACGCTTTTTAGATCCTTCTTCGTGCAGCTTTTCAATGTTACATTTTAAATGGTTCCACAGATGAGATAAAGTTCCAGTTTTATGAGCAGGATACTTTTTGTTGAAATTTTCTGTTTGCATTGCCTTTTTTTTAAAGAATTCTTAAACTATCAATTTTTTGGATGTCGTTTTTAAGCTTGAAGTGAAATAATTAACAGTTCTTTTAATTCCAGTTTGTAGCACTCAAAAAATTTTCTAACTTAAAATTACTTTAATTGAAATCGAAGTTTAAAAGTACCGAAGCAAAATTTAAGACGTTTAACTATACAGTTTACGTGTTACTAGTGCTCAGCTCTGTTTAAATCTCTAATTAGCAATTACTTTTACTAAATTATGTTACAAAATTTCTTTATCCCAAAATTTATTGATATGTTAATATTTTACAAACAACTTTTTAACGCTGTATGTATGAAAACAAACAATTATAAATAAAAAAACGATTCATAAAATTTGAATCATTTTTTTCAAATCAAATCTCAAATCGAAGCAGCTATCAATTCACAAATGGAATCGATTTACAGGGAGCTGATAATATACAGATTTATAATAAGGTGGCGGGAGGGTTTATACTCATAAAAAGTTGACGGGATAGCATCCGGTCACATCCTGCCCCACCTCAAGCACTGTATGTATGTATGTGTGTGTATATATATATATATGTATATATATATATATATATATATATATATATATATATATATATATATATATATATATATATATATATATATATATATATATATATACATATATCAGGCAACTAAAAAAGTTTGTGCGGTTAATCCTAATTGCCTATTTCTAAGAAATGTATTAAGAAAACTGGTTGTTGTGAGGGGATTTTGCATATAAATTAAAGCTTGTTTTAAGGAGAATCAATCAGTGTGTTTCATAAGTTTTATTAGTGCGTTTTAAATTTAAAATTCTTAAGTGGAGTATGGTTGTGTGAGATGTGATAATTCGCGCCTGTTTACTTTATGAGTTAAAACTTGGAACCAAAGCTGCAGAAGCTTGTCGTAAGATATGTGCTGCTTTTGGGGAAGGTTTAGCAGAACGGACGGATCAAAAGTGGTTTAAAATATTTCCTTCTGGAAATAAAAACCTTGAAGATGAACCAAGATCTGGAAGACCATCCATCGCAAACAACGAAGATATCAAGCTGGCAATCGAGCATGACTCCAGTCAAACATATCAGGACCTTGCCCTAAGATTTAATGTGAGTGATGAAACTATTCGTTTACATTTGCACCAACTTGGACAGAGTTTCAGTTGCTCTTCACCAAAAACAAGCAGCTTTGACAAACAGAAAAGGTAATGTATTCCACCAGGACAACGACAGACCAGACACCGCAAAAATCACGCGGGAAACTCTAGCATGTTTACAATGGGAAATTCTACCTCACCCTCTGTATTCACTAGACCTTGCGCCAAGCGACTATCACCTGTTTTTGGCCCTGGATAATCATATGAGGAATCGACAGTTTCGAAATAGAGAAGATCTCGAAAATGAGTTAATTCAATTTTTAGCTACCAAACTCAAGACTTTTATAAAAATGGAAGATACCAGCTTGTTTCATAATGGGAGAAAGTTATTCTTGCTGAAGGAGACTATTTTACAGAATAAACTTTATTAAAACTGTTTTTATGTGTATTTATTTATGGATCTGCAAAACCGCACGAACTTTTTTGGTTGCCTGATATATAGAGAGAGACTTTAATGATAAAAAAGAGACTTTAGTGGCAAAAAAAGTCTCTTTCAATGCTTTTTTTTAACATTTAAGCAAAATCAACAATTAGGAGACATTTTAACGTTATTTAAATGTTAAAACTACGGGGAAAAATATGGAAGTACATTAAGTTTTATTGTTTATTAAAAACCGCAATGATTATGACTAGAAAGTTTTTTTAACTTATGGTGCTTTTGTTTTTTGTTGTTTTATAATATTTTTGAAACATGCAAGGAGTGTTACTGCATC
>NC_088925.1:12452500-12545000 GCF_038396675.1 Hydra vulgaris | reverse complement strand
ATATGTATATATATATGTATATATATATGTATATACATATATATATATATATATATATATATATATATATATATATATATATATATATATATGTATATATATTATATATATATATATAATATATATATATATATATATATATATATATATATATATATATATATATATATATATATATATATATATATATATATATATATATATATATATATATATATATATATTACGGGTGTTCAGAAAAAAAAAATTTAGAATTTGAAAAACCAAACTGTGTAGATATAAAGTAAATATGTTTAAACTTACAAAAAATTTCAGCGCCATTGAACCACTCTTTCCTTGCCCTCAAAGCACTTGTTAGGAAAAAAAGACCCAAAAATGACCAAAAATGGACTACTTTAAGTGTCTTGGGGGCAAGGCTAGCATAAATATTTATAATTAATTTTGTTTTTAGAGTTAGATAAATATCTGTATTATTGATTAAAAAAGTATGGTTTTTTTCTTCTCAAAAAACGGTATAATTTACATTTTAAATCGGCTAAAAAACGTTTATTATGTGGTGCGGTGTTGTTTTTCTAACCTTTTTAACAATTAAATTCAATCTATGTTATTTAGATTCATAATACAGTTTGCAAACGTGTGTATTCAAAATAAGAATAGAATTAGTCATTTTAGGTATGCCTAATACCATTACCACACAAAAAAATATGTTCTTAACTTATAACTACAATATTTTAATTTAATAAGTAGTGATATGAAACACAAATTAAGATACGTGTTGTATATATCATTTAGCAAGTGAAATAAAAGCTATATAAAATAACGCAAATATTTAAATAATATATTAAGTATTTTTCCGGCTTTTATAATATTTACAAATATATTCTTGGTTATTAAGATTAATGATAATGATAAATACTAAACTTTGCAAAAAATATGTATAAAGGAAACGAAAAGTGCAAGTTTGAAAACAAATTTAAGTTAAGATCTAATAAAAAAAATGAAATTGTTTATTATTAAAGCTGCTAAACCAGAAGTTACAGGTAATTTCTAGTTTGTAAGAAACTTGAACAATTATATTGATATATTTAAGATAGAGAGTGATCTAAATTATCTCAATAAAGTATAATGAACAAAAACAAATATGCATTTAGATAGATCAACTTTTAACAGGCATGGATATTCTACAACATCTAGCATACCTGCATGCCTTTGTAAACATTTTGAAAGATGTAAAAATTTGGATTATAACAGTGTTTTAGCTAAGGTTAAGAAACCCTGGATAAAAGCAGGGTTTGAAGTTGTTAGTGACACTCAACTATTCAAAAATCTTATTAAACTTGACAAGCAGTATTAATTAAAAAACGAAAAAAGAGGCTCTCCTAAAGATTTAACAAATCAGAAAAACTTCGAGAATTACTTAAAAAAGGGTTTTTGGGTAGGCAAGCTAAATTTGAAGAACATTATTAGGCCCGACAAAAAAAGATCTGACAAGGATAAGCTCAAAGACTTGATGTTTTTGGAAGATAAGGAAGGAGAAAGAAAGTTTATTCTTGGGACAGAGGATAAGAAATTTAGCAGAAAAGTAAAACTTAAAAATTAAAAGTATTAAGTAATATTTTTCTTATAAAACTTTTTGTTATAAATAATATTATTTTATGCTTGAAGACAGCAGAGAGTAACAGAAAGAAAAATAGAACGAAGGATGTGCAATCAACAAAATCTAATTATGAAATTGAACTCAATTCTGATTTGAGTTCTGATTCATCTTATGATTTTAAGAATAGTAACTATTATCAAAAAGAACCATCTCAATCTAACTGCACAGTAACTGCAGAAATTCCAATAGATGTGTATGCTGGGAACATTGCCCTAATGGCTACATTAAGTGATGGTTCACCAAATGTTTCGCAAAAAGTGACAAAGGCCATTTTAACTGAAGCTGGTGTTGAAATTACAAATATAAACTGCAGTAAATCAACAGCCTTTAGAAAGATGAAATTAGCAAATGAAAATATGTCAGCAAAAGAGAATGTAAAAAATGCAATTGAAGCTTCTCCTTATCCATGTGTTAAAAATTTTGATGGAAAAACTCTTTATGAAATTAATGCAGGAAAAAAGTTCAAGATTGACAGGCTGGCAGTTCTTGTGAACATTGAGGGTGAGACACACTTACTAGGTGTTCCTCTTTTAACTTTCTCTTCTGGTGAGGATCAATATACAAGTATTATGAACCTACTAAAGTAATATAAGCTTAAATCAACAGTTGGAGGTCTTTGTTTTGATACAACTGCAAGCAATACTGGAATCAAAAATGGTTCAATCATAAAGATATCCAATGATTTAAATACTTATCTTTTAAAATTGACATGCAGGCATCACATAACAGAAACTAAGAATGGTGCATTTTCGGAAACATACAACAAATAAGTTGACTACAGGACCTGAAAACTTATTGTTTCAAAAATTTAAGAGCCTATTTGAACATCCTAATTTTAATTATGCCCCAAATGATATGTGCAAGTTTAACTGGAAGGACTCCTGCTTTATATCTCTACTTTTTCCAAGTCTGTAGTGTCCAGAAGCTCTAAACATGTTTGCTGACTTTTAATCTGCTATAAAGAAAAAGTTCATGAGATTTAATGAATTGAAACTTAGGGTTTTTAAGCCCAGAGTCCTGGAGTCTTTGCCACCATTATACCTAAGGACTCCGGGTTCAAAAAACGATTGTTCCTCTAACCTAAAAGTTTTAATTTTGTTCCTATTCGTAGTCCATAAACTTATTTATATTTTTAGAGCTCCTGGATACCAAAAACTAGCATAAAGTAATTTTTTTGTGACTTTCAAATTTGGAGTCCTTTTTGGAACTCTGCATCCCTGGTATTGATAACCTGGCATCATTGGTATTGATAACCCTCTCACTGAGTCTTCTTTTTTATATCTGTTTGAATTATTATTCACTACTGACCTACTGATTTCAGTAACAGAAGCTGGAATGATTTGAATGTCTAACAAAACTTTACCATGTTTAACTAAAATGGCATGATGAGTATGGCCATAAGATTAAAGAGTCGAATTAGAAAAAAAGTTATTTGCAAATAGTTCTGCTTTATTCTTGGGAGAGGTAATAAGAGGTAATATGTCATTCTTTAGGGGTCCCTCACGGTTCTATTTTTGGTTCTATACTTTTTTTAACTTACGACCTCAAAGAAATTCTCACACCTAAGGTGGCATTGCTCAGTGATGATACTACCATTTATTCTTATCTTGATAAGAACCCAACACTCTCTGATTGCTAGAGGGAGCATTTGAGCTTGAAATAGATCTCACTTCTGCTACAGCATGGGGCTCCATGTGGCTGGTGAACTTTAACTCAGATAAAACTTTTTTCGGCTAATAGTTATCGCAATAATCTAGATCTTTTTATATTTATGAACGGTAATGTACTCGATGATACCCTTCATCTTCTAGGATCAATTCTTACTTCTAATCTTTAATTTAAAAATTTCTTTTTTTTTTTAAATTTTTTCTTTCTTTCAAAATTAGAACCTGCTAAGGTTGCATCTCTTTGTCATGCTTGCCACTTTCTTACTCAGGATGTTATTCTTTATCTCCATAAATCTCAAATCTGTCCTTGTATGGAATACTGTTGCCATATCTGGAGTGGATCTTTGAATAATGCCCTTTCTCTTTTAGTTAAGGTGTAAAAATGCATTGTAAACATAGCTGGACTCTTGAGCCAACTCCAACTATTATCACATTGTTGTAATGTTGCTTCTATTTCTCTTTTCTATAAATACTATATTGGGCACTGCTCTAAAGAGCTAACATCACTTGTTCCATCTAATAAAATTTGTATTCGTGTCCAGTAACTCCTTTATAGCAGCAGGCTATAAGATAGTTGATGTAGCAACATTCCACATGTTTTACAGTAAAAAATATGTAAAATAAAAATATTCAGTATGTTTTTTAAAACATTCTAGCCTTTTAATTTGCATTTTTGTGGTTTTTAAAAAAACAATGAAATTAATTAGTTTCCGCAATTAAATTAATGCATTTTGACAAAATCCTTACTTAATTTTGTTCTGATAGATGTCATAGAGTAGTTAAGTGCCATATTTTACCGCAAACAGCAAGTTTAAGACCTTTTCTATAGGAATATATATATATACACACACACACACACACATCTAACATACATACATACAAATTAAATAAAGTAAATAAGGCAGCTCACCCCAAAATGAAACAAACACAGCAAAAAACACAGTTGCAGCATTATCAAACAAATAAGATAGCTGAAATAAAAACATAAAAAATAATGGTTATAAAGCCATAACTTTCCTATATAAAACATTCAAACAAAAAATCTTGTTTTTGCACAATTTATAGAAGCAGTAATTTTAAATTTGTAGATGCTACAAATTTAATGTTTAAAAAATGAAAAATGTTTGAAGAAAATGTTTGGTTTGTTTTCAAATGAATATTAACCCTATGTTTATTGTATATAACTTAGCAATAAAATAATATAATTTAAAGTAATTATCATTGGTAACTTTACAAAAATAAAATCCATTTTATTAGGCAAACATTTCACATTTTACAGTATACATTTAATAAAAAGAAATACCTTGGCTCGTGTACAACTTGTTTTAAGATCCCAATATTTACAACCAATGTGTTCATCGCAAAGTGGACACATTTTGTAGGTCCAATTCGCATGTTCACAAATATCTAAACTGTTAAAGTACAATGCATGAACAAATGTAAAACTAGAATGTATAACTACAATAGAGTTATTTCATGCAAAATGAACTAAAATTTCTATGCATTTAAAATGGTTTAAATTAATAATATTTGTAAAATTGATATAATTTGTGAGCTAACCCTAAAAAATACAAGTATTTATGGTTCTTAAGAAACAGTGTTGTAAAATTTAAGAAATTATTATGTATACATATAATCATGATTATAACCATGCTAATAAGTTACCGGGGCCCCGGCTATACATCTACAGTTTATTAAATACTGACACATACATGTAAAGATAAGTTGATAAGATAACTTTGTCAAGATAAAAGTATAAAGTATATAAAAAACAATACAGGAGCAATATGGTGGGATTGTCAGAGTGTACTCTCGAGTTTTTAAAAATTGGAACCACTTATTTAGCAGTTGTAAATAGTTTAGCAAGAATTGAAGAGAAAACTTTTTTGGAGATTTCATTCTGGAAAACACTTTTGTAAGAATATGATGCTAATGTTGTCTGAACAAGCCATATAAAGTTTTATTTGAGAATTAACTTCAGCGTAGGAAACCAGAGTGATTTGGATGTCTATGGTTAATCTCTTTAATTAAAATGGCAGAAAGAGTATGGTCATTAAATTCAAATTAGAGGAAAAGTTCTTTGCAAATAACTCTCTCATATTCTGGGGAGTAATTAAATCAGACCCATGAGTTATAGATGGAATGTTAGACTTACTTTAGTTAATGACACTGTTAAAGATTATTCAAAAGTCTCACATCTAAGATAAGATACAAGATATTAAAACTGAAAATAACAGGGCTTAGCATCAGACAGGACCTTTTTAGATTAAATTCTTGCAATAACAAAAAGATATTTGTTCTCAAGAGAGATGTTCTTGTGAAAAAGATAAAAAAAAAATGATGACGGTTAAATATAGCAACTGTACAAGAATGTGAAAAACGTGAAGTAGAATGAGACTTGATTTAAAATCAAAAAGCTTTAATACCTGCTTGGATCCATGAGATTATGTAAGAGGCGCATTTATGCATACATAATATGGATATGTATGGATATGTATGGATATAAACATATACGCTTGTTATTTATTAAGAAGCTGGCATACAATATCTTTACATATTTATATAAACTTTAGTATTTATATGGTATAGTATTTACAGAAAGTAAAGATGATACTTAGATGGATGTATGGTATGGTACAAGAAAAGGAGCCATAATTTTAAACAGAGATTAGAAAAAACATTGTATTAAACAACATTAGAGAAAATTAAAGTGGTTTTGGTATCAGCATGTAGCAGCTTCAGAAGAAAATGATAGAGATAGAAGTAAAAAAACTCTGAGAGAATACATTACATATGGTATAAATGAGCTTTAGTTAAGAAAAATGATATTGACAATGATGATGATTTTGATCATATGTTTATATATATATATATATATATATATATATATATATATATATATATATATATATATATATATATATATATAAAATATAACATGAATTTGAAATTAAAAAAATATACTTTAGGATGTATCAATATTTAAGCAGCCCCTTACATAAACCTTGCCTGGACCCCAACTATTTTTTATCAAACCTAACCCTGGGCCTGATCGCTTACTATATGCAACCAAGTAAAATTGTGAGAGAAAAAGCTGTCTCATAATAAGTGAGACCTTAGTCAATTTGGTATAGAATGATCCGAAAAAATATATAAATATTTTAAGTTTAATAACATCCTAATTAATAAATTTCTAAATTAATAATTCTAAACATCCTAATTAATAAATTTCTAAATTTGTTTTTATTCTGAAGTTCTGACAATAAATTTTGCTTAGAGAATGATTTTCAAAAACCAAGCCAACTTAAAATAGGTAGAAAGTCATACGCGTCTCTATTGTCTGGTGAATTAACAGTAACACATCCATAAACAAAAACTAGTAAACCAACGATGGAGGGCAACAAAAGCCATGCTGTATATTGACCTAAAATAAACAGGAATTTAACAAATTATAATGTACTTTTTACTGTGAAAATTAAAATCTAAAAAATATCTAAAATTTTTTACCAAGCCATGCAAAGTAAAGACCAATTTTTTCGCCAAAATAACTTCTAAAAACAAATAAAAATAAAAATAACAACCTGCATCATTTCCTGTGTTATGTTTTGCTAGCATTTCTCTGTCGTATTAAATTTTTTTTCAGAGGTTGAACTATAAATATTTCATATAAGCATTCATATAAGCATTCAATTTTTTTTCAGAGACCTCTTGATTTTCTCTGCTACATGCCTCTTTTATTTTTTCTTTAAACACGTTTTTTTTTTTTGAGTTCAACATCAATTTATTTTCAACTTTAACATTCATGGTTGTTTGGTTTGGATGAGTAATATGGAAAAGTTAAAGCATTTCCTTTACAAAGAAGTTTCTAACATTCCTAAAATCTGCTTTGCAAATTTGGAGTGACTATTTTCATTGTGTACCACCACTAGGAAGATAACTATTTAAGATTTACAAGTTCCTCCTACGCTTACCCATGATTAAATTGAGAGTTTTTTCAAAGTTTTCTTTCTCCTAGTTAAATTGCCTTCACCTTGGCTAAGGAGCCTTACTTGCCTCAATGCAACTTTTAAGTTATTTCTTACTTGCCTCATTTTGAGCGAAGCTCTTTTGCAAATTATAACTTATTTATAACTTTTAATTTAAATAAAAAAATCTAAAATATTATTAATTTCTTGAATAATTTCTTTTTAATTAAAATAATTGTTTTATTGCCTTATTGTATGACTTTTTTATATAACAACTATTTGTTGTTTGATTTGATGAATGATTTTTATCTAAACTTCTTTTTTTTTTTAATTACCTGAGTATTTATGTCTACTTTTATTGTAAATTGTTCTAAATTTTAATAATCAAAATTAAATTTTTTATAACTGTTTTTTGATTTATAAAACGTGAAAATTTTATTGAAACAATTTTGACTTTGAGATAATTTTATGATTGTTAAAGGTTCAAAGAAAGAAAGATTTTGCAATAACTTCATCTTAAAGTAGAAATTCCATGAGAAATAAATAAAAATATATGGTAGAGGGATTGTTTAAAACCACAAAAAAACTGTTTTAAAAAAATAAATTTTTAAACAAAGAAAATTTCGTTTTGAAGTTAAAATAAATACCATATAAAATCTTTTACCTAATAAGATCAAGCGGTTGATACTTTAACCATTTTCCCCATCTTCCCCAGTACATTTTAAGTACCTAGTAATAGATTCAAAAGTTTTATTAAGAACTTTTTTATAAATATGCAGTAGTGGTGTAGTGGTAAAGCGCTCGCTTCATAAGTGAGAGGTCCCGAGTTTGATCCCCACCGCGTCCCTGGTAGTACTGCACTCAACTTGTTTCTCCGCGCAGAGACCTTGTTTGTCAAGGTTCATGTTTCGGAGTTATAGAGTTGAGAGAGAGTTATAACCACTATTAAGTAGCCTCTTCATCTGTAGTGGCCTTCTTGGCCTTGAGGAGGTTAATAATAAAAAAAATAAACAATTTTAATAATTTAAATACATATTTAAATGAAAAAAAAAATTAATAAAATAAAAGTAAACAACAAATAAAAAAATTTTTAATACAAAACCTGTCTTTGATTTAATTGAGGTTCATCTCCAGGGCCATCTGGACCTTCTTCGCGAGGCCGCTTGTGGCCTCCCTAAATATATTAAATTGGTATTATAGTTTTTTTTAGTTTATTTGTAAAAATTGAAATAATTAACTAAATAACTAAATATATTTGTGAACTTTTTTGTGAATCTATTATGTTTTTTACCAATATCTGTTGCGTGTATCATATTGTGATGACTATAATAGATATGTTGTCATAATGATGTATAATGTTAGTAATAATATTGCTTAAAACATAATCTTGAGTTGAAACAAAATCATAAGTTAAAATAAAATCTTGCGTTAAAAATAACCTTGAGTTAAAACATAATCTTAAGTTAAAACAAAATCCTAAGTAATCATAAGCTTAAAACATATGAGATCTCTTCTAATCAGTCTTTTTAATACTATTAAGTGAGATCTCTTCTAATCAGTCTTTTTAATACTATTAGCAAGATCTTTGAGTCTTTAATTAACAAACTTATTAGAAGTTGGTATAAATCAGCTGAGATCTCTTACCACCATTTCTTTTATGAGAACACAAACAGCTTTATAGAAACAAAATATTATATGATAACAATCTTTTAATAAAATATAAAAAAGTTCATTTTAATTTAAATAAATAATACAGTTAGCTAAATAATATCTTATTCTGATTCTAATAAGTTAACAAGACAATAAATACTGATTTTGATCCTAAAGTTCTATTACTGACTTGTTAACTATTATAACAAAAAGGTTATGTATGATGGAAGTAATGAGGAACTAATACTCCTTGCATATCAAAAGCTTTTGAAAAAGTTTGGCCTACTGGTCTTTTCCACAAGCTATTTTCAAATGGTGTATCTGGAATTGACTGTAACTGTTTCTTTATTCTCACTTCTTTGCTTTTTCTTAACTCCTATCTTAAATAAGAGGTTGCTTGCTTCCTTGTTGGGAGTAAATTTGTTAAAGTTATATTACTAATATTATTTTACTAACTTTATTATTTATTTAAACTAAAATAAACTTTTTATACTTTATTATAAGATTGTCACCATATATTAGACTGTTTTTATAAAGCTGTTTGTTTTGTTATAAAAGAAATGGTGGAAAGAGAGCACACCTGATTTATACTTTTTATATAGATATACTTTGCACAAATCCAAATTTAAATTAATATACTTTTTATTTAAAAAAATATGTATCCATATACAACAAATCTACATTCATATTTTTTATTTTAAAAAATCTAAACTTATATATTAAAGTGTACATAATTTGTTTACTTTATTTCAAATTTTTGGATATTTATGAATCATAGAATTACACATATATAATTCTTGTTATTTAAATTAATTCTTAACTGGAAAAACAAAAAAATTTTAAAATTTAAAGGTACCAATGCATGTTGTATTCATGTTTAAAAAAAATGTTTAAGCTAAATTTTTAGATTAAACTAAAGAATAAATGTATATTAATAAAAATTTGTTGTTTTGGTTGAAGCTTGAAGCTTTCCTCCAATTTATTTGGTATTTGTATTTATAATTACACCGCAATCTACAGACTTGATAAATTATTTCATGCGTGTTTAATTTGTAGGAGTTTCAGTTTATGACGTTTAACAAGAAATTTAAAAATTCTTTGCTTATAATTTTTTATTCTATTTTTAAAATTAAACTTATTTCTTATTTTCATATTATTTTGAAATTTTGAAAAAAGTTGGAGAGACCTAGGACCACCTGGCCCCTTTGTTGCTGTCATCACTGATACTTAATGTATAACTTTTTTTTTAGTTTTTAACTTATTTCATCTACATGAAATATTCATGAAAGTAACAAATTGCAATAATTATGGGTGAAAATTTTTCAAAAAGTGTAGAATTATAAAGTTAATTTTAATTTAAAACAGTTTATTGCAAAACTTGTATTGGTCAATTAATTTAAACTTATTTAACTTTGAATGATAAGAGACAAAAAAAAATGTTTCCAAATTGGGAAACACAAAATTTATTTCATTTGTACATGTATTTTTAGGTGTTTTCTCTATATACTGTTAACAACCCACAGGCAATCATTACTAAATGTTATTTTGCTCATGCTGTGTATCGAAAGATTTTGATTTCTTTTTAGTGCGCATTTATAACATTTCATTACAACATTGCTTTTGTAATATTTGATAATATTGTTATGTTTTCAAATTTACAACCACACTACCACTAGCCTTGTCAGGTAACAATTTTTTTTTTTTTGCATTTTAACAAAATACTTTTTTAAA
Organism: Hydra vulgaris; assembly: GCF_038396675.1. NCBI lineage: Eukaryota > Metazoa > Cnidaria > Hydrozoa > Anthoathecata > Hydridae > Hydra > Hydra vulgaris. Next base: position 12,534,330 of record NC_088925.1, on the reverse strand, counting down.
AGAATATAATATACAATTATGATTAAAAAATAGAGCTGAGCATTTTAATACTTACTACATGAAGTGGATAGGCTGCAGCGAAAACTCCTTCGGCAACTAATCTTTCAATACCTTAAAATATTTTAAAGTAAAAAAATTAGTTTAAAAAAATTACCAAAAAAATCAAAATTAAAAAACAAAAAGCAAAATTTAACAAAATAAAACTTTTTTAAAAAAAGATCATTTTTTATTTACTTAACATTTTTAGTCGACCTCATACAGATGCATAAGTTGTATTTATAAGGCATAAACAAGACATTATAATATCCTTTAACAATATATATATAATCTTTTAACGATATATACTTTAAACAAATAGATATTTAAATAAATAAGATAGAAAAAACATTATGAACCAATTTCTCCTTTTTGTCTACGACCATATGGTGCTCTCTCAAGTATTTCATAGCAAATACGAGTTCTTTCAGTATCTGTAAAGTAAGTGCTTGGGTTTTCACTTCCCAGAAACCTGTTTTAAATTTAGAGTCGGTAGAGTTAAAAAATTACATAGGAAAAAAATCATAACTGAGTGAAAAAACAGCTTACAAATGAAACTTATCAGCTTGGAAAGTAGCTGTAAAGTAGTCAGGAGGACTCATAGGAACTTTTTCATAAAATGGATTGGGTAAACGAAACTTTGCAAGCATACGCTCAGACCAATTAATTTTTTCTGTTTGACGTAGCTAAAGGCAAACTCATAGCATACAAAACCATAAAAAAAAATGATAAAAATAACATTTAGATATATAGAGACCATAACATAAAGTTTATAAACAAACTCACCGCTAATGGAGCTTTAAATGATAGTTCTTCTGCATAATACTTTAAAACTTCAAAAGGACAATGACATTTGATAAAGTGCAAAATGTTTTCTTTGTCGTCACATCTTTCCTATATATGCACACACAAAATTTTTTTTATCATAATGATGCTATTTTGGCGCAGTGTGCTAACTTGACCACCAGGTTTTATGTCTGCCTACTCTGAATTTTTTTGTTTCTTAAAAAGATACCTACCAAATATTTGTAAAAAAATACCAAATATTTGGTGGGATGTTTGTGTGCCGGAACTTTTTTTAAAACTTTTTTTTTTGTTATCTGAATGAATATATTAATCAATCAATCATCAATCATATATATTCTGAAAATAAATTTTCATGACTATTTACATATTTACATTATAATAATAATCTAAAGTAAACACCTTAAAAAATTTAAATACTAATTATAAAAATAATAATAAATAATAATAATAAAAACAGTTATTTTAAAAATAGTAATAATAATAATAATAATAATAATAATAAAGTAATTATAATAATTTAAATAAATCTGTATTATTTTTCATACAACAATCCTTTATACATACAGAGTTACGGTTACAAACGGTAATAAACTGACAAAATGACATAAAAACTCACGATGACATAAAAACTCAACTAATGATGACATAAAAATGACTATTGTTAAAAAAATTGTAAAGATTTAGTAAATATATTAATCAAAAAAATTATGATAAGTACTTTTGGAAAAAAAACAACAACTTGAGATTAAAAATAATAATAATAATAATAATAATAATAAATAAAGAAAAAAAAAATTATACACAGTAGAATAAAATATATATAATAAATGGCTATAATGAAAATAAAACAAATAATATAGCTGTATATAGAATCACAATTAAAAAAACAACAAACAAAAAACTAAAAAATAAAACAATTAATAAAACCAACATAAAATAATAAGTGAAAATACTTTGAGAATCAAGATGTCTATGAATTAATTTAAATGATACTCTGTATATATATATATGTTTGTATATATATATATATATATATATATATATATATATATATATATATATATATATATATATATATATATATATATATATATATAGCAGTATAAAAAAAAATTCAGAAAAATTAACTTTATAGCACACACCTACTCCACCCTTTTTATAGGTCTGGATGCACATAAAAAGCAATTTTTTAGACACCCTTTAATAGATGTGAATTAAAAATTCGTTTTTTTACAAATAATTGGTGGGTCTCTTTCGAGGAAACAAAAAAAATGAGTGGGCGGATATAAAAACTGGCAGTCAAAATTTTTTTGATGATTTTTTATTTCTGTTTTTTAAATGATTATTTTTGAAATTTTTAATTTAAAAACTTTGCTTATATTGAGACCCAACTAGCAATTGACCGAAATGGAAAAAAAAGCCGAAACTGAAATAAACCAAAATTGCAGGTACTCTAGTCTGGCGTCAAAACCAAAACCTACATTTCAGCAAATATTTTAACAGTTCAGCAGGTAAAAATTAATTTCATTAGAAAAATTTATTTATAAATACAATTTTACATTTGTTGTTTTTTTATACTGGTATTATGTTAGAATTGATTACATGTGCATCACAAATTGAGATTTAATACATAAGTTGGCAATATAAGTAAATAGCAAAAGTTAACAACTGGTAGATTTTCTCTGCAAGACAAGATTTTTTAGATATATTTTGTGAAAACTCTCTAAACTTTTGTGAAAATTCTAAAACTATTTTGTGAAAATTCTCAAAGAACTGTTTTTCTAAATCATAAAAATTTAAAATCTTACAAATTTTTCAGTTTTCAGTATGTTTTTCAACCGAAATTTTGCTTTTTACCGAATTTTCAGTATCGGTTCAAATTGAAACTTCTGCTGAAACTGATTTTTGGTTAATCATTAGACCCAACATACTTTTGGAAAAAGTTTACATTACTTTTTTTGAATTGCAAAATAATGAAATGATAAGTTACATGACTATTAATAATGGTTGATGAAGAAATCAAAACATGATTGGAATAATGCAACAATTACCTTATTTTGCAATCAATTTAACATATGATTTCTAGGAGAGATAAGAAAAAAGAGATGAAGACTTCATGTACAAAACTCATTAAATCTGCTTATGTTGCTATTTAAAGATAGGATCAAAAGACAAAAAAAGTCAAGTTTCAAACACACAAATTAAGTGCTGATAACTTGAAAATAGGGTTGCATCATAAGGATTATAAATTAATTAACAAAAATAAGATTGTTGCAACAATCTTTGTAAGTGAAACTTTGTGAAAAGAAGGCAGCCACAGGAAGAAAACGACTGGATGAGTTACTTTTAGAGACAAAGAGCAGATTTGAACCCCAAATTTCTAGAATGTGAGTTAAGAACACTTACCACTAGTTTACAGTGCCAATAAAAAATAAAATAAAAATGATAATTATTATATTTCCTGACTGTAAATGAAAATAGATATATACAGTACTACATAACATTTAATATAATGTTTTGTTATTAACATACTTCCTCCATTTCAACACTACTCCTTTTTAAATTGCTAAGAAATCTTTTACGAAACCCAACCAGTCTTGTATCAGCCATTTGATTCTTTTCCTCAACATATACCAAAACAAAATCTATATTAAAAAAAAAACATAAATTAAAAAAAATCGATAAAAATAACGCAAAAAATCTACAAAAATGATAAAATAAAAAATAAACTTTTAAAAAATACTGATAAATAAAATCTTTACTTTAAATCAAAATATCAAACTCCTGAACTTCATATCTGGTTTGCTAGCCTGAGCTTCCATTATATTATAGTAATCTTTTGATACTAAATGTGAAGCGTTAAAACTGTATTATAAACAAAGTTTAAACATTACCTATTTTTCTTTTACCATCACGAAAATAAGTCCCTCTTTCTCCACTCATGTCTTCATCATAGATTTCCTAAATGTTAAATCACAGATACTTATACCACATTTTAGAATTTCATAAAAATAAAAATATAATAGAAAAGTTTATTTATATTTTCAATTTAAATGTTAAATCATAAACTATATAGATAGATGAACTATTCAAAACAAAAATTTGATTAACTTAGATGAAGAAAAACTTGAACTCTTTAAATTTCATAAATGTTGATCTTTAAACATTAAATTTCAAAACTCAATTTAATATTTATGGTTAAACAATTGTTCAGTTTAAATCATTTGTTCAGTTTTATCATAATGTTATCAATTTCTTCTTAGAAATAACATTTATAAAAGTGTTGACAATTTTTTACAATAATAAAAAAATTAATATAAATAATGAAAACCTTGTAATCATTTCCATTAGATGCATCATATGCACCAAGTTCCTAAAAAAATCAAAAAATATGAAAAAAATATTAAAACGTATTGCATTCAACCCTTTTACAGCGCGAACCATAAAGTTATTCAAGATGATAAATGTTTCTATATGTAATATTAATAACAATATTAATATTTTCTAAATGTAATGGATATTTTGATGCACAAATCCTTAACATGTTTAGGTAAATCTGATTTAAACTTTAAACAATGAAAGTTAAATATACAATTTTGTAAAAAATTTACTTGGACTCATACTTTTAAATCTGGAATAAATGTTACCAAAAATAATTTTCTTTGAACTTTGTTTTGCTCATTAAATTTGTAAGTTTATTGTTAAGTGACAAATAGATTTGAATCTCTTATTAGAAATAAAAACAAAATACCACCACACTCTAGAATAAACTGCTGGTTGCTGTTACAGTTTCATAAATATGACAGTACATTTCAATCTTTCTATACCGAAGAATACTTTAAAAGCTCATATATGAAATATACTACGCAGTACTTTAGATTGTTCCCACTGTTCACAAGCAATGACATCAAGTGGTCTCATGCAATGGTATAAAGTAGTATCACGTGGTTATTATAATATAACAAGTTCATTCATAACAAAACATTAAGTTTAAATATTTGTACTTTAATTCATGTACTTAATACATCACATACTCAATACATTACTAAAGAAATATCTTGTTTTATTCAAAATTAGTATAATTATTTGACCAAAGTTGACCAAAGATAAGTTTATACAAGTTATTCATGTCTGTACAAAATAATTCTATCAAGTTACTTCTCCTATGGAAAGGTCAACTTTCTAGGAAACAATAAATTTGTAGCAAAAGTGTTAAACAACACTTTCACTATGCAGTTCAGAATCAATATGGAATTATATTTTACATACAGGATCTGAGTTAAACAATAAAATAAATTCAGATTATCATTAGCATAACAATAATAAAATAATAACATGTCATTCACATAGTAATAAAACAAAACTACTGAATCACACAAATTATAGTTTTATAACTTTTTTTATCAAACACTTTTTGCTCTTTCATCCTTGCTTACCATTAACTTAAGACTGCTTGCAGTTTTGTAAAGAGTGAAAAAGTTATTATTTTTCTTATATTGGATTACTTGGCTAGAGGTAAAAACTATATTTTGATAACAAGTATTCTACTTTTGAGCTTTTATCTCCCTGATATATATTTGCTTTTATCTCCCTGATTGTAAAGATCAACAGATACCATAAGATTACTTTGTCAGGACAAAAAATGTTTGCCAAATGTTACTGTTGTATTCAACCTTTTTTTCTTCTTATTGAGATGAAAAAGCATCTTAGAAAAGATATTATTCTTTGGCAGAACTATTTATGGGACAAAATAGTTCAAAATTAAGTGATTAATCAATCCTGTCGCTGCATTTAAAAACACTTTTTTATAAGTTCAAATAATAGTATTTATTTTACCAACTTAGATTAAGGCGTTGAATTTGTTTTAACCTGCAATTAAGAACTGATCTGTGCTTACTCACAAAGAAAAAAGTTTAAAACCAAACAAATTAAAATTTGAATTGTGAAATATTATTTTGAACTTCAGCTTTTTGTTATATTAAAAGATTAACATACCAGAAAATCCAGGATAAAACCTATGGGAAATAAAAAACTCTAATTAAGACTTTCAGTAAAAAATATGGGACTTACAACAGCTATAATGAAAAAATAAAGAGGCATATTAAAATAAAAATTTTAAAAATGATTTACATTATGACATAAATAAAAGAATAAAAAAAAAGAAACTGTGCTAAACAAACTAAAAATATAATTATTATCATTAAAGCAATATAAATTATTATCAAATGCTTTAAAGATATTTGACTAATAAGTAATAAATTAACAATAAGTAATAAAGCACTCAAAAATTTTTAAAATTCAAGTCTTTATTATTTCATTTCTCTTAAAAAAAGTAAAAACTAACAAATGCAGAGGGGGTATAAATAAACTTGTGCCCTAACAACGCTTTTTAAGTCCCTGTTTTGAAATAGCCCTCAAATTCCAGCACTGTTATTTTTGAAGATACAAAAAGAAATACAAATATTGTCTAAAAGAAAACCCTACAGTATATATAAACATTAAAGTATGTAAACTGAACTTGTATACAACATACTATTTATATATTAGTGTCCAAAAAAATTTAATTTTGAAATGATGATGCAGTCCTCGAGAAAGTTTTTTTTAATACTATACTCTCACGTGCTTAATAAATGGGAGGGGATGTTTATTTTCAGAAAATTTTTCCCACCCACCCCAAGTTTATTTATACCCCCTCTGCATTTGTTAGTTTTTACTTTTTTACCTATGAAAAAAAAAATATTGCAATTAGGCTTTTTCATAGGTCAAACTATTGACCTATGAAAAATCTTGTAAACCTTGATTTGTCAAAAATTAGCCTTTGGTTTATTCCTCACCATACTATAAAACTTATATAAGCATATTAAATCCTATTGAACTTTTAAATATTAAAATATTAAATAGAGTTTTATGTGAAGAAAAATTAAAAAAAAGAAAAAGATTTTATGAAAAAAAAATAGGGATTTTAAAAGGATCAGTGCCTAGGGTCTTAGTTTACCTTAATCTGACTCTGTATATGATTAGTTGTTGCCTTTTTGGCTAAAGTCACAACTTCCAGTATGACATAAATCAGATATTATGAATAAAATTAAAGATCTTCATAACCAGCACACTGGGTTGATGAAGCATTGCTTATAAAGTAGTACTATTTAATATAAGCAAGAAAAATTTTAAAAACTGATTAAAAAAACACAAAAAAGACTTTAAGTTTATCAAACTGCAATAAGAGTCTGGAACCAGGTGTATTAAACAGTCATTTCAAATAAGGAACTATTTTTAAGCTTGCTAATTACATAGTCATAACATCAAAAAACTCATATGGAAGTCACAATTAGCAACCAGACAATCTCTAATGGACTTATTATAAAAGGACAAAAATAGACTTCGACAAAGCACTAATTGCAACAATTTTAATTACAACTATCAAAAATGAATTGTCTATAAAAAATGTTTGTCTTTCTAGACAATCATTTTAAAAATGGACACTAAATGAACAATCTCGATTTTTTAATGAGGTATAGAAGATCTATTTAATATATAATTTGGACTTATAAGGAGTAATTAAATTTTCACTGCAGCATCGTTTCAAAAACTGAAAACGAGCACAAAATTAAAAATACAATTTTTCTAACAGAAGTTCATTTTTTAATTTTTTGTCCAGCGTGTGCTGTTGATTAAAAAGTTAATGTCTATTTAAAAACCTCAAAATGGACTATTTTGTGCTCAATTGAAGTTCATTAATTACTCTGTTCAGTTGTTTTTCCATTCTCAGTGAATGTGCGTGAAAATTTATTTTTAAAATGCCCTCTCCAGTTTGGGATTACTTCAAAAAAGTTGAAGGTAAGTTTATCATTTAAAAAATTTTCCTTAGTCACTAAAATCTTTATCACCTTCAATAAAATTATTTTAAAAATATGTGATCAAGGAGTTGTCCTTTATAAAATGTGGATTAGTAAGTAGAAGATTCCAATAGGTGTTAAAATTTATTTAGGTTTGTGAATAAAACAATAGTGAAAAAGAAAAATGTTTTTTACTTTCATTTTATTGATGAATATGTACGCAAGTTTTAAACAATAATTAATCATGGGCAATGATCGTCATTTGGAGTTTTGATGTCATTTCAATATTTTTTTAATATAATAAGTTAACTACATAACAATCTTCAAATAATACGGTAATGAAAGATTTCTGGTTTTATGAAATCAAGTAAATTTAGACAAAATCATAGACACCAAATAGACAAAAAATTATGCTTTGTAGACTTATGAAGTGAAAATTTTTTTTTAACTGAGCAATCTTAGGACACCATCAGAAATTTGATAGACACAACAAGGACAAAAAATTAAACATTTGTTGTGTCCATTACAACATACAGAATTGTCTATGTCTGTGTTGTAAGTCTATCCATAGACTAGTCTGGTTACTAGTCACAATACAGACAAAACATTTTATATTCTAGCTAGGATCAATATTTACATAAGGTCTCAAAAAGCTTAAACAAGTAAAAAACTCAAGATACTTACAAAACTTTAAAAAAGGAAAAATAACTTTTCAATAATAATAACAGTAAAATAGACTAAATTAAAAGACAGCTCCAAAGCATTTACTAATAAAAAAAAAAATTTAACTTTTTTAAAAAAAAAAAAACCATTAAACAATTGCTTCAATTTGTTTTCTATAAACTTAACCCCTTATTTAGTTTCACAACTCTTTCTTTTTAATCTATACACTTTCTTAACATTTACTCTGCAAGTCCCATAAACTCCAACTTCTTTTTCATCATCACCATAGTTGTTTTTGTTATCTTGACTTTTAGATGGAACATTCAGTGTTAGTTGTACTTCTCATTTTGAGTATTTTGGTTTTTGTTCTACAAAATTTGTTTGTCATTTCTTTATAATATTCAATACATATGGTTGAGTGTAGGAACTTTAAAAATAACAACAATCAAAGATATAACTAATTTTAATGCAGCAATAAAATATTTAATAATCTTACTTTTCAAAAAATAATAAATTGGTTACCAAAAGAAGTTAAAAACTAGATAAAAAAACTATTAACACCAGCTCTTTATAGTGGTAATTATGAAAACATTTGTAGAAATAAAAAGAGAAGCATATAAAGACAATAGTTTAAGATTATAATAGAATTGACAATAAAATTTAAAGAGTGGCTTTTAACATTCTTAAGACAAGATGCGAAAACGAGATATTTTTTTAACTGTATATAAATACCTTGTTTTTAAAATAAAATGTTTTTATACATATCTATTTTTTCAAAAACATATTAATAAGTTTTTAACATAACAAATCTTCAAAACTAGTTCTTAAGAATAATATTATTATTCTTAAGAATATTATTATTCTTAAAAATAATATTATTCTTAAGAAATAGATTTTAAGATTTGTTATGTTCTTTGCATGCTTCATTAAACTTTTCCAGATATATAACAAGCATAGAGCATTTTTGAGTTAAAAACTGTATTTACAAATGTTTCACAAAATGCTTTTGTCAGCATTTCATTTGCACAAGCATTTTTAGACAAGCTATTTTAGTTAGTGAATGAATTTATGTTTTCATTCATTATTAAATGTTTTGTTTAGTTTACAAATTTATGGCCACTGATTTTAAAGTTTTTTTATTGTTTTCTTTATTTATTCATTAATTTATTTTATTGTTATTTGTAGTTTTTAGTTTAAAGAAAGTTTGTAGTTTATAGTTTAAAGAAAACTTTCTCAGTCTTTTTAACATGTAGCCATATTTTTTGAGATCTTAACGAACATGATTACAATCCAATCATTATATCATAATACTTACTGTCAACAAAAAAGCAAAAATAATAAATAGTAAGTGATAAATTTGGTTTATGTCATAACATGATGACATGTCATTATCAAATTTATCACTTACTATTTAATTTTTTTTTTTTCAACCAAATTTATCACTTACTATTTATTATTTTTGCTTTTACTAATAAAAATTGAGTTACAAAACGCGTATTTTTTTCATTTTGAGTAAAAAGATGGCATAAAAACTTACCAAATAGTCTGACTGAGTAAGAGGCAACTTATCAAAAGACATTTCTTTAAAAAATTTTAAGGCTTGATGCTTGATGAAGAAGCATATTAGATAAAATAAAGAAAGTCGTCACAGCTCCAGACAATTTAAAATTTTATGATTCTTTATCGATCTTCATACTTTGAATTTTATAAAATATTTTTTTCCATAGCCTAAGATTTAACAAATTTTTTAAACAATAAAAACAAAATACGTTCGTTGTTCTAATTTTATTAAAATTGCATAATTCGACTAATCAATATAAGCCGAAAATTGCTTGTCAAATAATCACAAATGCAAATAACTTAGCACTGATTTTTAAAGATACTATTACTGCTATAGGGCCTTAAGCAACAGAGAGAAAAAAAGAGCTAGAGACATCTGCCGAGATTTTAACATCTGCGCATTAAAAACTTTAAGAATAATCTAGCGGCATGAAAAAAGTATAACAGAACTAAGTTTATATTATAGATTTAGTACCAGGGTCCTTATCAAATTTCTATTTGTTTATAAAGAACAAAAACAAAATATAAGGCAAAGTTTTCAAGGAGATTTTTTGGTTGTTGCGGATTTTAGTACTAAACTTAATCATCTTACAATTAAACAAAGATTATGTTTTGTTCTATTAATAAACTTCATACCATAAAACATTTTACATAAGGTATTTTAAAAACTCATGGCAACGTCAACAGCAACGCTTTTCTTACCACACACACACACACACACATATATACATATATATATATATATATATATATATATATATATATATATATATATATATATATATATATATATATATATATATATATATATATAACTTTTGTGACAATACAAAGTTGTTATGTATAATTTGCTTTTATAAAGTTTATTTGTTTTGCAGGTTATGAAATTTTTGACATGTTTCAAAGTGCGTAATCTGGGGTGGTTTAGGCCCAATTTAAATAATTTTATTCACGGCTATCTAAAACACAGGTCTATTACACGAGCGGCAAAACTTGAAAACTGGAGGCCGACTAGTAAAAATTTAATTTAGGCTTAATTTTGATTTATAAAAATATTTTAACAAATTACAATTGTTATCTAACTTGCTAACTAAAGGCATACTTATTTTATATTTATTGAAGAGAAAACAAAACAAAATTTCAATGAAACATAAATTTATTGAAAAGACTTTTATATAAGTCAAACAACAAAAATAATAAAAGTTTTAATCACTCAGTTTGAAAGGTTTTTGCGCTGGCTCCTTGTAAGATCTGGAGTGTTTAGCTTTGAATAATTATTTAAAAAGGTATTTGACAAAACTTTAAAACTTTTTATACACATATTATTCTTAAAATAACCCAAAAAATATAAATTGTCGATTGACTCAAAGTAGTAAGATAAGGAATGCAAACAAACTGGCAGATCCATTGTAATGAAAGTACACAACAAAAGAAAGTAAAATTACTTAAAATCTCAGTTGGCTTTGTCAAACCACTTCTATCTAAGTCTTTGAGATAAGCACCATACTCATTGCAATATGAATATGTATCAATGTCAAGATCTTCATAACCAATCTTAAATAGAAAGTAACCAGCAATGTATACTAAAGCCATTTTAACAGCATCTAAACTCTAATATTTTCAAAGAATAATATATTTTATTTTTCCTTTTGTGTTAGAAGCCTCTGACAGTTCATGCAAATATGACCAACACGAAGCTCACGAAAGTCTGAATATTTTAGGATGTGTTGATAAAGCAAAAAGTGTTTCATCATAAAAAACTCTTAAACATAAAGAAACATTTTGTCGCTCAACAGGTTTTAGAAAGATTGAAGCTGTATTTAAATGAGTAAGAGTCACAAGTATCTTTCTTTTCCAAGTTGTAAAGATTCTTAAGATCATCCCACCTTGCAATTAAATTATCATCATTGTCCTTAAACTGAGTTTCTTGAGTTTATTCAGTAATCCAATTATTTCTTATGTTTTTCCGTGTATGAACATAATCGTAAAGTAAAAAATGTTTTTTAGTCAGCCATGGTTTCTCTTCAAAAGTTTTAAAGAGAGAGAAAAACTTTACACTGACTTTACTATTGTCACATATAATCGCAACACAGCTAGTAAACAACCGGGTTTAATATTTGACCTAGGATGGGGCCGGGTTAGATAAAATATAGCCGGGGCCGGGGCTGGGTCTGTGACCGGGGCTGCATAAACATTTATACATCCTAAAGTTTATTTTTTTAATTCAAAATTTATGTTATATGCTGTTTATATATGCATATATAAACATCATTATGATCAACATGATCATCATAACATCATTAGCATCATCATCATCATCATCATCATCATCATCATCATCATCATCATCATCATCATCATCATCATCATCATCATCATCATCATCATCATCATCATCATCATCATCATCATCATCATCATCATCATTATCATCATCATCATCATCATCATCATCATCATCATCATCATCATCATCATCATCATCATCATCATCATCATCATTATCATCATCATCATCATCATCATCATCATCATCATCATCATCATCATCATCATCATCATCATCATTTTCTCTTTCAGCAAATACTACACCGCATAAGTACTAAAGTTTACATAAATATGAAAAGATATTGTATGCCAGCATCTAAATAAATAGCAAACATATATGTTTATATCCATAATATGTATGCATAAAAGGCATCTCAGAAGCTTTTATTCCTATTCTTCAATTTTAAGTCAAACTTCATTCTACTCCATATTTTTCACCATCTTGAGCAGTTGCTTTATTAATCATTTATTTCATCTTTTTTACAAGAACATCTCTCCTTAAGTCCTTTAATTATTTCAGAAGCCAATGTAAAGAGGTCTCGTCTGATGTAAAGCTCTGTTATTTTCAGTTTACTAAATCTTGCATCTAATATCAGATGTTAGGTTCTAAAGATTTTTGGTTAGTCTTTATCAATGTCATTAACTAAAGTAAGTCGAACATTTAATCTTATTAATTATATAATATTTAATTTTTAAAAAGTGCTAAATAAGTGGTTCCACTTTTTTAAAACTCTAAAAAACATTTTGACCTCTCTAACTATCCTACGATTAGTCTTTACTCTGTTATTAGTTTCTTTATATAAAGGTTTTAGGCTTATTAAATTATTTCTTACTAACTGCAGTAATAAAGTTATTCTTGAAGACCTACGCTTATCTTTATTTCAAGTAACACTAAGGTATCAATCTTTATGTAAATTTAATATCTAAAGTGGCTCTATTTGTTGACGATTCAACTTTATACTCTTGTCTTGACAAAAAATCTTTACTTTTTGATTACTTAGAACTAGCAGCCGATTTTTAATCTGATCTCTCTTCTGTAGCAGCCAAAGGCAAGCTGTGGCATATGGATTTAAATTCTGGACTTAAAATCTGCAATTTTTGTTAGACAACAAAACTCATTTAATTACTGCAAAAAAATATTGCAATAATGCTGGTATTCCTATATTGATGAGTAACAATTCTCTTACTCTCAGAAAAAAACACATTGTAAATATAATGCGGTCATGGTGTAGTGGTAGAGCGCTCGCGTCATAAGTAAGAGGTACTAAGTTCGATCCCTATCAAGCCTTGGTAGTACCACGCTCAAAGTGTTTCTCTGCGCAGTGGTTTAGTTTTCAAGGTTTGTGTTTCGGAGTTATATGGTTGAGAGAGATTATAACCACAGTTAAGTAGCCTCCTCGTCTGTAGTGGCGTTTTCAGCTTTGGGGAGGTGAATTAACATAAAAAAATAAATAAATAAATTAGACCTGCTTTATCTCCCAAGCTTGAGCCACTCTCCCATTTGTTGTAAGGTTGCATTTCTTTGTTCTACAAATACAATCATGGTCAATGCTTAAACAAGCTTTCGTCTCTATTACGATAAACCAAAACTCATTCTTGCTTGTTTCTTATTCATAAGTTGCATCCTTTTACTATATCTGTCTTTATGCTATAAAAACTTTTATTAATCCAGTTTTTTTCCTTGCACATCAAAAAAACCTTATAACTGTTACCCATTTTCATGTTTTTCTTGTATATACAATCTACAACTTTTTAAGTCTTCAGTTAACCATTTCCTAGTATTTTTACTTTTTCTCTATTTTAAAGTAACACATAACTTAAAAGTGGTAATTTGCAATCTTGTTGGAAGTAAATTTAAGTTTGAAAATGTATAAATACATGCCAGTATTTAATAAATAGTAAATGTAATCATAAAATTGTAATATATAAAGCATTATAAATTTTTTTCTAGCCCCAGCTATCAACCCCTGCAAAATCTTATAGTTTAGCCGGGGCCGGGTTTGAAAAAAGTCACATTTTTAGCCGGGGCCGGATCCCCGGTTATTTACTAAACACAGCTTCCATTTGCATTTAAAATTAATCCAAGTATAGAATCAACTACTTCATACTGAAAATCTGAATCAAGAAAACATACTGAAACCATGCATACTATAAAAGTGGTTTCCCCAAAAAGTCATTTAATCATAACAGCTAATATTGTTTTTGCTAATTTATCTGATTGATTAACAGATTTCCCAAAAAGTTCTCCAACGTGAAATGAGGCTTTAACACATATTTCATCAGCTATTAGAATGCACTGTCGTTGTTGGTTAGTAAATTTGCAAAAACATGCAAAATAAATCATTGTTTAATTTTGAAGCTTTTGATGCCAATTTTTGTAGAGTAGAAACACTGGAAAGCTGATAATCATTTCGAATTAGCTTACAAAGTGTTCTTAAAAAAGAAAAATATTCAAAAGCTTGAACAATAGTGTTTGAAGAATATAGTGTATCACCAATACTTAAAATTTTTAAACGAAGGTAAATTTTCTGTAATAACTTGTTTTTATATCGATAACTCAATATTAGTCAAATATCTTATAGCTTCAGCCAAATTCGACCATTAGTCTATATGTGACAAGTTTGTCTAAAAATCATGTGACCAATAGTCACATGATTTTTAGACAAACTTGTTACATAGCATAAGCATCCACAAAGATATGTCTCATATTTTAAATTAAAAGAAAGATTTCGTATGAACCTATAAAAAAAAAAAATTCAGATAACAAAAATCTGTAACAATTAATTAACTTTTTATTTTTATATACATTACGATTTAAAGAAAGCTTATCTTACTTTGGTAAACCACAGTAAAATTCAGTAGATTGAAAACAAATCTTTTCATCACATTTGTAGACAACTATACACTTAAACAAACCTTTTGGTATTTTTTTTTTGTTAATGATCAATTAAATCATTAAAACTCAAAGAGTCCATTGCTTTAAAAGTCTCAAGTTAATCAGCTTGTACATTTCTTGCACCAATGGCGAATTTTCATAACATACAACTGTGTATTTGCTTTCAAGAATGTTGCTTCTTGGAATAGCTGAAAGCCACTTTCTACGTTCTTCTGGATCTTTTGGTAATCTGTAAACAGCACATTTTTTTTTATCTGTTAAATAGTTAGTAGCAATTCGCAACACAACACTTTAAAGACATAATAAGTCTCAAGAAATACTTTTTTTTCTTCTAATTTTAAGCAACTGTATTAACCTTCGCAAATTTTTGAGAGTTAATCGACCCCAGTTATTGTTACGGTTTGCACAATTAATAAAGTGTTTTAGATAGTCAGGATTTTATTGCATAAGTTTTAAACATCTTTTTCTGTAGATGAAAAGATTAGGCTGTTACCATATCTTTTGGGATTTTTATTCTTATTCTTTAATGTTGATCTGGGTGTTGTTTTTTTTCAAAGATACTTGTCTTTGAGTTAATAAACTATTTTTAATACGTTGTGTTTAAAAAATACATAACTTATATTTTTCTATTTTTTAGCTTATAATTTGTAGGTATATTTAAACTAAGAATGGAACAATTTTCAGCATACCTTTACATTGTTTTATATTGACGTATTTATACAAACTTTTATACTAATTTTGTATTGCATTTTAATTAAAAATTTTATTTTTATTATTACAACACGTAAACTATTACAAATAATCAGTAAAATTATTTCATAACAGTTTTAGTCAAAATTAGACCATATTTAACAGACTTAACTGGTTTGGAAACTCCGCAAAATCTATTGTTTAACTTATTGACACAAAAGTAGATAGTCTTAAGAATTGCATACAATAGTATAAAGTTTAATAGACAAGAAACAAAAACAAAACAAAAAACTCAGACTCTTGCATCTACATCTTAAAATCAACACCAAGTTCAAGATCATTTTTTCTTGTCCGCGGTGTTCTTGAACCTCTTAAACTATGTTGAGCAAAGTATCTCGGAAGATAACTTCGTTCTTAACCATAAAGTCATAAAAATGAATTATTTATATGATTCTGCGTAAATCAAGCGTGACCGTGCACATAAAGTTTTTAACGTTTTATGTTGCTTATAATATTTGGATTTTTGTATGATAAGTAAAGTAAAAAAAATTTTGAAACTAAAATAATAGTAATTTGTATAGCGTCTGTACTCAATGTTTAAACATTTACACTGCTTGGAAAGAAGGGTGTGTCAGTTTTTATTTTTTTCAATTTCAAAAACGGCAAGGTTAATTTTGGTTAAGAATTTTATGGAGATTCCGAATCTACAAAAAAAAATTTAAATACTGTCTTGCTGGGTGGGTCAGCATTGTTTTTAACGGAAAAATGACTAAAATATGGCTAATTAACAAGGCGAAACTATCATTGAAAAAAAAATTTCTAAAATTTTTTATTAACTCAATAATTTTTATGTTGAATTTTAAAAAAATTGATTATTTGGTTCAAAAAGCCATAAAAATAAACATAGAAAACGAGTTTTTGTGAAGGGTATTTATACAAAAATCAGGCACTTTTTTCATATTTTAGTCAAAAAAAAAATTTTTTTAATGATAGTTTCGCCCTGTTAGCTTAGTTAATTTTTGTCATTTTTCCGTTCAAAACAAGGCTACCCACCCAGCAAGACATTATTTAATTTTTTTTTGCAGATTCAGAATCTCCATAAAATTCTTCACCAAAATTAATCTTGCCGTTTTTGAAATTGAAAAAAAAATAAAAATTGACACACCCTACCGGAAAGGGTAGTAGGACGTTATAGCAAAAAGTTTAAAAGTGAAAGCGAAAAGTCAGGAAATCAAAAACCTGGATATAGAGTATCGTGATAAGTTCAAAGTAGTTAAACGGTTATATTATATATACAAAAAAGTATTAAAATAAGCAAAACCACAAGTGGATCTTTTAATTAAATTTATCGAAACTGGAAGAAAAACAGTATATGCTATTTTTGAAGAAAACATTTACAGAAAAGATTCTTTGCGCAATGGTAAAGAATATTGGAGAAGCACTTTGAATACAATTGGTTGCAAATCGAGAATTACCACACTAATGGTTTGTACTTAATTATATATATATATACAGTACTGTGAATAAGTTTTAGACCATTTACATTTTTTCAAAAAATCCCGGAGAATTCTTCTCTAATATTTAAGTTTGTAGTTCTAAATTATTCACTTATTAAAATATATTTACTTCACACTAAATATGGAAGAATTACAAACTTTTTAATGTCAAACTTCATAAAAAACTCTTAATATTTACTATGTCATCCATTTGCCTCAATCCCAGCCAATATTCGCCGGGGAATGATTCATACAAGTTAGTTATCTCTTTAAAGTACTTCAAAACATTCTTCAGCATTTTGGGGAACATGTTCGACCTTCTGTCCAGGTAATCCCAAATATGCTAAATTATATGAAAGATAATTTTTTGCCACTCAGGAACAATGTTTTGGGTCAATGTTCTGTTGCAGAATAAAATTATGATCTATTAGTCTTGTTCCGGATGATACAGTATGGTGCCTTAGGATATCCACATAACGTTCCCCGGTGAGTCGCCCCCCTATTTTGATCAAATCACCTACTCCAGATGAAGATAAACAGCCCCAAACTTGTATCGAGCCTCCTCTGTGTTTAATAGTAGGGTTTAAACACTTGGGCTGATAGGCTTCTTCAATTCTTCTTCAAACATATTGGCGTTCTTTCGTTCCAAAAATTTCGAATTTGGACTCATCGGTGTACAGAAGCCAATTAAACATTTCCTGGGCCCAATCTTTGTGTTGTTTTGCATACTCAAGTCTTTTTTCTTTATTGCCACACCGTAATAATGGTTTTCGAATTGCAACACGCCCTCTTAATCCCGATTTAAATGTCAGCTCTTCTTTTATTCCCGTTGGATAAAAGAAGAGCTGACATTTTTCCCAGTTGCTGCGTTAATGTCTTATGCCAGCTCGGTTGGTCTTTTTTTGTATTTATTAAAGATAGGCTTTTTAAATATTTATTGTCATCTTTTGTAAGCTTAGGAGGTTTACCACTTTTCATTCTATCTTCAAGGGAGCCAGTTTCTCTCATTTCTGTAACGGCATTCTTCGAATATCCTGTTTTGGATGTAGTTGTTATGACACATGATTTTAATAAATGAACAAACAAATCCCTCATGTTTCCTCATCAGTTTTGTTTATTTATTCAAAATAATATATTCTTTCAACTTTTCTTAAATATTATTTAACTTAAGTACACTTTAAAAAAATTACATAGGAAAAAATTGTAAATACGTCTATATATATATATATATATATATATATATATATATATATATATATATATATATATATATATATATATATATATATATATATATATATATATATATATATATATATATATATATACATATATATATATATATATATATATATATATATATATATATATATATATATATATATATATATATATATATATATATATATATATATATATATATATATATATATATATATATATATATATATATATATGTATATATATATATATCAAAGTATATAAAAATCATTCAAAGATCATAGAAAACCTTCAAAACAAATCACTAAAATAGTTCATTTCTAATCCCATAGATTTGACTCGAAAATCCTTTACAATCTCTGAAAAATTATGAAGCTAAAAGATCTGATAATCCTATTGAATTGCGCGTTTGTATAGGACAGCTTGCATATAAGTTATCAATAAGTTTTGATAGTCATTATAGGTTTGTTAATAAAAGTCATTTACATAATCTTTGATCAGCATCAAAGATTATGTAACAACCTTGTCAAATCAATAAACATACCTAAAATCAATACAACATACCTAAAAAAAGGAAGTTGAGCTCTCTTTATTAACAAAGTCAAGTAAATTTATCCAAGATAAAAATAATAAGTGAAGTTTCTGCAGTGTTATTTATCTCAATAATTATTTCTATGTTATTTTGACCTTATCCCTTATACCTGTAAATTCATATTTTTTTATTATGTTCATACTTTATTGATATTGTTCTTAGATACGTGCTGTTTTTTATTATTTTTAGTGCTATAGTGTTTTTTTTTTTGTTTTTTTTCGTTTTTGTTTCTTTATTAATATAAAACTATTATTTTTATCATAATATTATACTTATATTATTATTATTTAATACCAGTATTAGTAATTACAATGGAACAGCATTTGTGTCACAAAATCTTACTTTATCAACTTGGACCAAGTATAGAAGAACTTTTCCCAGATAATAACAACAAGATAACGATCCCAAACATACGGCACGGTTGAATAAA
Source organism: Hydra vulgaris (assembly GCF_038396675.1). Taxonomy (NCBI): domain Eukaryota; kingdom Metazoa; phylum Cnidaria; class Hydrozoa; order Anthoathecata; family Hydridae; genus Hydra; species Hydra vulgaris. The sequence continues at coordinate 12,514,775 of NC_088925.1, read as the reverse complement.
GATATCTGGAGTGGAAATTGATACCAGTTAAGTCTTAGCTAGACAGTCTCCTGATTTAAATCCAATACAAAATCTTTGGTCTATATTGGTTAGAAAATTGCAAGATCGTAGGGCAACAAATTAAGATGAACTGTTCCAAATTCGACTTACTGGTTGAATGCTTTGGCAAATGACTTATTTAAAAGACTTGCAGATAGTATGCCTTCTAGATGCGCAGAAGTCAAAAGAAACAAAGGATGGCCAATTAAGTACTAATTCAACTAAAACTTGAAAAATACTTTACAAATCCTAATTTCTTTTTATTATATGTAATGTACAATAATCTTATATATATTTCTTTAAAAATTGTCCTGAATTACTTTTATTATACGAGTTTAATACATTTTATGGTGGTTTTTTTTTATCAAAAAATTGAGTGTGGCTTCTTTTTTGCACACCCCCTACCTCCCCCTGTATATATTAGGGTTGTATTAATGTATAAATGTAAATGTATAATGTATTATGTAAACACCAGTTAACACAATTATATTATTCATTTATACATTGTCATATAAACTACGCGAATATTATATGGGGAAGCACACATAGAACAAAACTAAAATCTCTTTACCTTCATCAGAAACACGCAGCTCGCGCAATAAATTTTAAAAATCGGTTTTTTCATACGAAACAACTTTTTAAAGAAATGAATATTTTAAATGTATATCAACAAAATGTCTTTAACTTTTTATGTTTCATGTTTAAATGTAGAGAAAATTTGTTGCCAAACGTATTACAAAATCTTTATTGTATGAAACCTAAAAACAAATATAATCTTCGAATTAATAACAATCTTATTGCCCCTTTTTGCCATAAAAGCAAAGACCAGTTTTTTGTTTCTTATCGAGGTCCTTATCTCTGGAACAAAATAGTCTTACCAAATTTTGATTTTTCTACCCAACTGACTTTTGCCTCATTCAAACAAAAACTTAAAAGAATTATATTTTTAATTGAAAATATTTTGATTTACTTTTAATTGTTTTTTTGTTTTGTTTGTTTGTTTATTCGTTGTTGTTCTATTTTGTATATTTTATTTATTTTTTAATCTTGGCTTTTTAAAATTTTATCTTGGTTTTTACATGTTTTTGCATAAAGTTGTATTATTATTATTATTTCACTTAAGACATTGTATTTTTATCAAAAATTAACCATATATTGTAAAGGGCTTCATGACAAGATCCACATGATCTTCTAGAAGTCCTGTCGTTACTAATGTAAAAATTGTAAAATATAATTGGTTATTGTAATATTTTTAAACGGCAAAATATTAAAGAAAAGAAAAAAAAAAAGAAAGAAAAAAGGGTTGTAAATTTCCAGATTATTTTTTATAGCAATAAACTTCATAGTTGCTAAATAGTTTTATAAAATTCATTTCTTTGTTTCAAAAATATGTGTTTTATCATCGTAGTATTTAGGTATTCTTTAAATATTTCAACAAAAAAATATAAAATAATAAAGTCCCACAAGCAAAAAATGCCCAACTTTTATTTAAATTTTTATAGTGAGTTTAAGAATCACGCATCTTTTTTAAAAAACAATAAAACGCTCAAGTTATTATATGTTAGTTTTACTTTTGTAAAACATCAAAAATAGATGTTTTCTGCGTTAGCTTGTCTTTTGAGCTTGTGTATAACATATATTTAGCTTTTTCAGATTAATAAAAGTCTTTTTCAGATAAATAAATTTTATTGTGTATTATTTCTGTAGAGTGTTTTAAAGACACAAACATTTTTTATGCATACATATTGCAAACAAAGGTGATTTTAGGGGGGAGGGTGTGTGGGGGAAGGGGATGTTTTACCTTCTCAAAAAAGGTGATTTTTAAGTTATAATTGTTTTTTTGACAATTTTAGTCGGCTATTCGGGTATTTAACACAATTTAGTCGGGTGAATTTTAGTTTTTAAGAAATGGTACTTTTTACGGATTTTTTATCCCACCCCACCCCCCATTTTTTAGTATATTGATTTTTAAAGTCTCCTAGCGAGGTTGCGCCAAGTAAGACTTTTTTTTTTTTAATTTTTGGTGCCCCAAGAAGTCCTTATGGTCTTATTACAGAACATTGCGGAAGTACATTTGAAAGAAAGTTTACGCGCCCTTCCTTATCGATGTGGTAAAAGTTGCCCAGAAGTGGCGTTAAACAATGGATTTCTAGCTTCTGAGGCAAGCGCGCTTAAACGCACTTATTTAAACATAACATTGGCCGTATGACCTCAAAATTATTAGTTCTTTATTTATATTGCTAACCTTATTTTTAAATAGTTTAAATTTAGCAAAAAAGTTTCCTTACTTTTTACCCTCATTAATTAATAACGTTTTTAAATCAAGAAAAAATTGTAAAATACTGCAAGTATTTATATCAAATCTTTTTATATATAATTTTACAATTTTCAGTAATTTGTCGGTCAATTTAATAGATATTGACAAATACGGCAATAATTTGTCGGTCAATTTAATAGATATTGACAAATACGGCAATGAACACCAATATGCATAGCAAATAACAGGATAAAACAGTTTTAGAAAAATTTTAAAACAAATGATCATAGTTGCTACTTATAGTTATAATAAAAATACCAAAAAATGTGTTTTTCAAGGGGAGCATTCTAAAATTTGTATGATCTGCTTCACAATATTTTACCATAAAATTGTCCGTAACAACTGCCTAACGAAGAATTAAATTTTATCCATTAGTTATAAAATAACTTATCTTTTTTTGAAAATTTCTGGAATATTTGTAATCCTGCAATTGACTTCAAATGGTAGTACTTTTTTGTATTGAAAAATAATGGATCTGATGACTAAATGCTTATATTTGTAACTGTAGTTTTTCTTGAACGCTTATGTCATTTAAAAACGTCGTATATGGATGGCACATTTAAATCATCACCAGATTTGTTTGCTCAACTTTATACGATTCATTGCTTCATGTCCGAAAAGATGTTTCTTGTATTGTACTGTTTATTGCCTGATAAAAAGACAATAACTTATGTGAGGTTTTGTAACCTATTAAAAGGAATTTTAGGTAAGTACCTGTTAATTTTATTCTAATATTGTGATTTCATTTGCATTCATTACAAGTTTTACATTTTAAATATTACTATAAAATTACTTATTTTTAATTTAGTAAAAGACCTAATAAATGTTTACTTATTTATAGAAAATGAAAAACAAAGTTTCATGCTTTTTAATTGAGTTTAAATGAGCAGTTGTATCTGCATAATGCTTTTCATAAAGAAATAAATAGGCGAATATCTTTGGAATATCTCCTAACATTTGCGAGTTTATTACAAGTTTAAAATTACATCAAGCAAGAAAGTCATAACAAACAAAAAACTTTAAGCATAAATAAAGATATTCTAATCCTTAGACAGTCAGCAAATGAAGGGTTATTGTCTTGGATACAGTTCATAATTATAGCTGGTTATAAATTAAAATTACAAGGATAAATAATGGATATGTTTTATCTAACATTTTACATAATTTTTGTCTGATATAAAATTATACAAATGATACAGTATGATATATAATTATAGATTTGATATTTAAGATATAATTAAGAATTGATACCAAAGTTTAGTTATCTAATTGATAGGTAATTATTTGCTTAGGTAAAAAAAGTTTGTTCTTTTAGTATTGAGTATTCGGTTATAATTTATGTTCATTTTATGTGTCAAATTTAAAACATATTTTCCCTGAATCCTTAAAGTTAAACCCTTGATACTTTTAGAAATGACGAGATAGTTAAACCTCAAGAATTAATGTTTAAATTTTGAGTCATAAACTAGAAGCCAGGACAAATATATCAACACAACATATTTAAAAAATAAAAATATTAAGGTTAGTTTTTAATATAAATTATTATCTAGTTGATAATAATTTTTACAATTATTAATATCTATATAAATTAAGACAAATTTTCATCAGTTTATGTTTATCAAGTGATCACTTATGCTTATGATCTCTTATGCGAAATAATGTTCTTTGGGTAAAATTGTTTTTAAACAATGTATGCACTGACTATTTTAGACCCAAAGTTATTATTTTCTCTTGCTAATATTTGATATATTTGCGGATTGGTTGGGTTACATATTGTTCTTTGCTGATTTTTTACGTATAAATTGTGATTGTATATTTCATGAAGTTCGATGTGTTTTTTTTAAGGGTAGTTTTTGAACAAATGTTGATAGATTTGAGTGTTCTTACCTAAACCTGCTTTATTTTGCGTTTAACATTGACATTGTAATTTGACATTGTTTACACTCAGTAATGATGCGCTTTGAATATGCAATATGGTTCTTCGAGTATTTTAATTAGGTGAATGAGCTGTACTATCGTTGTTGCTCTCTGTTTATTTCTACATTTAAGCCAATTCTTAGGTAAAGAATAAAAGGTTAAAGTAACTATTCGATATTTTTAATTTATATATTATAGGGGTGTTCAAAAAATTAAATTTTCAAAACGTGAATACACAAGATGCCTAATTTGGAGCAAATATTAAAAAAAAACGATTGTAAAAGAAAAATTCCAAAAATATCGACATTTACATTGTGCTCAATGTAATCATAATGGTCAAAAGTTTTTTTTTAGATTGTTGTGTATACTAGTTTTTTCAAAACTGTTGTTTTATTATTATTAAATAAAGGTTTCGCAAAAAGTATTTATGCACAAATACGCAAAAACAGAATTTTGCGCGAATTCGACAAAAAATAAGTTTTTTTTTTTTTTTTGCATAAATTATGCGAAATCTTTTTTTAATTTAAACAATAATCTAAAAACCAGGATACACAAAAATATAAAAAAAATTTCAACCATTATGATCACATTAGACAAAATTTTTTTTACAAAATATTGAAATTTATCTTGCGCTTAAAGACAAATAATTTAGGAGCAGTTTGGGGCAAGAAGAATCCACACAGTTATTAATTAAATCATATCCTTGAAGTGTTCTAAATAATAAAAACAACTACAATACAAAAAAAAATGAAATAAAGTAGTCAAAAATAATCATACACTACCTCTAGTAAAATGGGTTCTATAAGATTTTGAAACAAAAATGTTGCTGAAATTCAACATGTAATACCTGTGGAAAAATAAGAACGCTGAGCAGCTTTCTGTTTAAGGAACAAATTAAATCAAACAAAAGTAGCCAAATAAAATACTTAAAAGGTGCAGCAAAATATTATAAGTGTAACAGTCTAACAACATTGGTCAAGATAACACATAATAATCACAATATTAGCTTCTATACAGTGACAGATAATGGGGGCTTTCCTCATCCTCCCCCCTGGAATCTGAAAGTCTTTCCCCCCCCCCCCCTTCAACACAGAATCTGAAAGTCCTTAAATATCTTTGAAATTGAGGACCTTTTTTGTTTGTTTGGAGATGCAAATGTTGTACAAAATGAAAAAATACTTCAACATTCTCCCCCTCCCTCCACTACCAAAAATTCCTGGATCCGTCACTGGCTAAAATCAGGCCTTATTAACACAAAAAATAAAAGAACACCAGTGTTAGCCCTTTTTGATACAAGCACTGAGCTATCACTCATTTCTCAAAAGTATATGTCTGAAAACAACATTAAATTTAACACAAATATTAAAAATTCATTTTATTTTGCAGATAATCCGAGTAGTCGTGGCGCGATGGTAGCGCACTTGCCTAAGAAACAAAGGATACATAGTTCAAACCCCACCTCTGAGACACTTTTGAGGCATTGGTTAGGAAGGAGGCGTAAACTTCCAATTAAATGCTTATCCGTGGTGCACAGTAGGCCAGGTGGTGGACAAAAGTAAAAAGAAAAAACATCAAAAACTACATTAATATATACCATTTTGTAGGTTAAACATTCAGCATTTATAAAATGTATATATTTTTGTATAATTATCATGCCGTATGCTCCTAAGCTGTAGAATAAAACACAATATTTTTTCATAATATTAAAAATTATTTTTTTTAATCTGATAATATTTTTTGTTACTAATAAGCATGGAATAGATGATAATTTTTAAACTTCTCTTTTTATTGCATAAATTAATAAAATCAAGTATTATCTTTCACATGAGATATTAAAACATTATTTTGCATGTAAGTTATGTTGAATAAAATGATTCCAAATGACGGCGTATTTGAAGTACTTTTTTTAGTTAAAGTTTCACTTACATAGTCAAATACTTTTGCGGTCCTAAGCGTTCCGATAATTTGAGACTTAAAATACATTTTTCAATATGTATATTATCAATATAAATTTGGTTAACAATCCGCCGATGTCCACCTGGTCTCTAATAATGATTTTTACAAGTTGAATGATGCATCCGATTTTCTACGGCGAAAACATTATTATTATAGTTGGGTCTCAGCAAGACTAGATTAGTGTTACAAACTTGTTTTAACATTTATACATCTTAAAATACCTATTTATAGGATTTCGTAAATGAAATTCATATTTTTATACAGTTTAAGCATGAAAATATTGATATTTATTCATATATAATGCAAGAAAACTTGAACTTAGCTAATCCTAATGTATTGGATGCAGTTTTAAATGGCACAAACTTAACTGCAAATAATAACCTTTCTAATTTCATAATGCATCTTTGACAAAGGTATATATGTAAATGTTCGTTTTGAAGAGAATAACAAACACTGGCTACAAAATGAACCAATATCAGTTCAATCTCGTAATTTATAATAAGAATAATCTACTAACTGCTTCAATTGATAAGTAAAACCCTTTTTTAACTCTTTTTTCTGCTCTTATCTAACGATAGTATCTAACAAGCCCCATGTAAATTATGATACTTTAATTAGTAAAAGAAAAAAAAAAGAGGATTGACGTCATTAGTTGCATCATAGTCATCTTAAAAACTATTGTTTGCATCAGGTTGTAGTTTGCGCCAAGATAATAAAGAAAAAGAAGCTAAAGCTGTTTTACAATTATCACAATATATTCAAAAAATAATTTTAAATCAAAATTTGTATACTATTATATACACAAAAAGATTTAAGATTTAGGTTCCTTATTATATGGATTATGTAGTAGTTCCATGAAATATAAAATAAAGCCCTAGAATTGCAAAAAAATACTTGAAAGTAGTTATTGGGAATGTGTTAAATTTTTGAAATGCATAAAATCGTTTTTAATCAGACTGTCACATTAATATTAGTCTAGTTTATAACATTGATGCTTTAAGAAAAGTTAATTAAGCTAGTAACTATGCAAATTAAACTGTTACCAGGCATTTTAGGTGTAACTATCGACCAAATAAAAAATCCATAGTACCACTAAATTTTTAGTATAAAAATACTCAAATGGTAATTATGGGAGTAATCCAACAGAGTTATTACTTTTTCCAATTTTTTCATATTAATAAGGTTAATAAAATATGTGGTTGCTAAGCAATTTAGGTATTCCTAACAACCCAAGATTAAAACTAATATTACTATTAAAACCACAACCTTTAAATTAATAAACAGTGCAAAAATGGTTCTTAAATCATTTATATATGACAATCTTTTTTTATATTTTGTCCGGTAAAAGTGAATTCTGGCCCACTGTGCGGTGCTCTGTGATAGGTCGTAAATACTTCTTGGAGTACCTAAATTAAAATTAAAAAAATAATAATTCACCAGTAATATAACTAGTCAATATGATGGCGCTTTATAGTAACAGAGAATTACTTTTGCTTAACTAAATTTTTTGTGTGATGACAACTAGTTATACCTCTTATTATTGGTATAAATACTAAACTTTTATATATTACATACTATTTATGCTGTTATTAAAGAAGTTTTGCAAACAAATAAATTGAGAAAAGCAGTGGCGTATTACATAATGTAATATGGGTGCACATACCAAAAAAATCCAGAGTTCTTTTGACAATTACAACAACTTTTCCTAAATAAATAATCAAAGCAACTTGAATCCTCTGATATGCTTCCATTTAACACTTTTTTAATTTTTATTGTTGTCCTTCTTCTCAAGATTGCACTCTATTAAATGTAATTTCTGACCAAATTGACCCAGCCCTTTCTCTTTATCCTTCAACCAATGTTATTTTTATTGGCGGCTTTAATGTTTATCACACTGAGTGATTCGGCTCTGACACTACTGACACTAAAGTTCATAACTTCTGTATTTCTCAATCTCTTATTCAGATAGTTAATTTTGTGACTTTTTGTTCTCCAGACAACCAGCGAATCATTTACCTTCACTCCTTGATTTATGTCTATAGCCTTAGCTTGTATTCAGTTTCTCCACGTTCTTTTTAGATGGTCTTGACCATGCAATAATCTCTACAAACCTTTTATCTCGTACTTTATTTTCGGACTCTATTATCAAACTACTACTCTAAAGCTAACGACTCCCGGTGTCGCCGGCTCTTGGTGTCGTCGACTCCCGGTATCGTCGGCTCTGACTACTCTAAAGTTGACTAGGATTCTTGTTGTGATTTTCTTTGTGAAAGCCTTTGGGCTGCTTGAGTTTTTCGTCTTACCATTAATAAATGCACCACTTACGTAATCACCGTGATCCATGCAGTTATAAAGCTTTAATTACTTTTTTGTCAGTATTAAGTCAAGCTACATTCTTCTCTATTGTTTTCACTTTATAGTGAAGCTACTATATCTAATAGTAACCTTTTCATAAAAAATAAATCTCTTGAGAACAAATGCTTTTTTATTGTTTTGAGGAACCAATCTAAAAAGGTGCTGTCTGATGCTAAGTTCCATTATTCCAATATCTAAATCTCGTACCTTAACTCAGAGGCTAAGCTAACATTTAATCTCTAATTAATGGGTCTTATTGATCTTATTATGTCTCCAAAGAATTAGGTAATAAGTACTATTTTCAAAATATCTTTTTTTCAATTCAACTTTTGAATCTGATAACCATTCAGAACTGTCTTTGATTCTCACTAAAATATTTAATTAGTACTTGACTAAATCTTTTTTTCCGGCAGCAGGAAAATGACATCTGTGGTTCCAGTTTTTAAAGGCCTTAGAGAACAATCTTTCCCATAGAAATATTGTCCCATCAGTTTTCTCTCTATTATTAACAAGTAACAAGGAGATTCCTTGCCCTTTCAGTCTTGTATTTATTTTTGTTTTTTAGTCGAAATTTTTTTTTTGAACAGCTTTATGCATTAATATTTTTTCATTTTGTTTTTATTCTTTTTAAAGCATTCAACCCAGTTGTTAATAAAAAATTGATAGTTAAATATGATAAGAAATTAAAAACAATATTATCTTATTTGCAAAAAAATATGCTTAAAACATGCTGTTAGTAATAGGCATCCCAGCTAGCACAACACGTTGGGTTAACGTTAGGTTCTGCAGTGGCTTGTGAATTTTAATTCCAAAAAAATTTAGTTATTTACTGCAAACAACTATTGTAATATTGCCAAAATTCCTATATTGGTGAACTTTAACTCTCTCATGAGAAGGTTGCTAATCAACAATATACAGTGCACTAAGTCTTCTTTTTTAGGTCTTCTTGTATTATCATTTATTTCTGATCTAATTATGAAAACCATATATAAAATTAATTGCAAAGTTAGCATGAGCTAAGGTTGCTTTTTATCGTGCTCGCCATTGTTTTACTTCTGATTGCATTCTCTATTTCTACAAATATCTTTTTAATAATTATCTCTTACTATGGAATACTGTTGTCGCGTTTTGACTGGTTCTTCTATTGATGCTCTTTCTCTTCTAGACAAGGTCCAATGTATTGTAAATGTATCTAAACCTGCTCTATTTGTCAAGCTAAAGTCACTCTCCCATTATTGTAAGGTTGCATCTCTTTTTCTTTTCTACAAATACTATCATGGTTGCTGCTTAAATGGGCTGCCCGTTAATTACATTAACAAAAAAGGAAAGGGGAGGGGGATTTGAATTTTTTTGACAGTTGTTGACAAAGGGAAGGGGGAGGTCAAAACAAGTTGGCGTCTACAATGTTACTTTTTAAATAAATTTAACTACTTATGAAATATGTTCATAAGTTAAAATTTGAATAAATTTTTTTTTCTAAACATTTTACTTTGAATCATTTTTTTAGTTTAGTAAACTAGTCGAAGTTTGATAAGTTGTTGACAAGGGGAAGGTAAGAATAACCAAAAATTGTTGACGTTATTAATGGACAACCCCAAAAGAGATATCGTCTCTAGTTCCATTAACCATTCTATCATGGCCAATAACACGGGTTTCGAAGTGAAGGGGCACAATCGTCAAGTTCTAAAAAAAATTTCAAAAAAAAAGGTACTTTAGAAAAAAAGTTTTCTTATCTTAACACAATCAGAACCTGTCTCTTACAAATCCATATATATATATATATATATATATATATATATATATATATATATATATATATATATATATATATATATAAATATTAACAACTATTATTGATTAAAAACCTATATAAATTTCAAACTACTCAACATAAAGAATATCCCAGCAATTGACTTAGTATAATCGCACTCCTCCTTGACCCTTAAGGGTCACACAAACAGTAATCAAGAGATTTTTAAGGTATGCATTGGTCTCGTGCAGTCGGCTTTGATATATACTTTACTTACTTTATTAACACTTTCACTTTTTCGTTATTTTCCACAATTTCTTCAATATTGATGGCTAATCTTTTCCAATTTTCTTTAGCATTCAAATCATCTTTTACCCACCTTAAGGTGCTGGATCTATGAACTGACACGGTTCGCAAGTTTTTATTGCCGTTTTAGTATTTTAGTAGCATTTGGAATCTCTTCACAAACAAAATTCAATGTTTAGCTTGCTCAGGTCCAGTTTTTTTATGAGTGCTCAAAATAGATTCAAGCACCTCAAAAACTACTCCGATACATTTTTTAAGAAGGTCATATGAGTCAATTTATTTAGCAACCTGCTGCAAACTTTCGTTAATGCTTCAGCTAAATTATTGTGAATAAGTGAAGGGGCAAGATTCACTTCAACTTTAAAATGGTTTTATTTAATCAGCTATTGCAACACGCCTATTCTTCACTGAATTAACATTTCGCCCCTCACTTTTGACTTCTTGATTTATCAGCGAGTGCATCAAAAATCCAGTGGAATACTGTCGTAAAATCTGACAATATTGTCACCTTTTCATATTTTCACATCCGAGCCATATTTATTCATTGCATCAGTAGTATTAGTAATTTGAACAATAGCACCCAATGCTAAAAAACTTGCGTCAGCCCAACCAACCCCAAACCTTTTTCTTGTTGCCATGCACAACCCAATCACCAAAAGCTGGGTAGCAACTTTCAACCTTAGCACAAACTCGAAGAACAAAATTCACACTATCGTTGCAAAATTTGTTGTCTCAACTATTCATCACGTTAACAAATCTTCTTTTCAAAAGACTATAACAACTCGTAACCAACCACATACTGGAAAATGACGCGCTAATTGTCTACAAGCTAAAGAACTACTTTCTTGGTTAACTTTTATTGGGATTTTTTTACCTAGACTCCCTCTAGACCTCATCAGTTTGTCACCAACTTTGGGCAAACATAATCTCAACATAAGGACCCATTATCGCCAATCTTTTCGCCTTCTTTGCTCACCATATTAAAGTTTCTCTTAAAATAATCGAGACTCACACATTCTTATCGATCAAAACATTACCCACGTAAGCGGACGTTCTATTTTCATGAACTTGTCTTGATCAACAATGGCGTTCACAACGTTTTTTTTTTTTTTTTTTTTTTTTGTAGTTATTTTTTAGGTGCTCCCAGAAGTCCTTACGGTCTTATTACAGAGCACCGCGGGAGAGCATTTAACAAGAAGTTCACGCCTCCTTCCGTACCAATCTCGCTTATATATGGCTGGAGCTGGCATCGAACCTCAGACCTCTGGGTTCTGAGCCAGAACTCTAACCACTGCGCCACGGCTGCTCAACCACTGCGCCACGGCTGCTCTACCACTATATATCATTGGCGCAACATTTTATACAAAACCAAATTGTGTTAAACAATACCTTTTGTTGAAAAATGCCACAGTTTGGAACGGCCAAAGGTAACCCTCAGTTTTCAACTGGAGATAAGCTTTATGTAGATTCATGATTGCTTGTTTGTTTGTCATTCTTCTCTATTTACTTAACGTGTCAACGCACACATCTGCAATTTTTTAATCTAAAATAGATTGCATTTTTTATTTTTTTTTTATTTTTTTTTTATTTAATATATATTTGCCGTATATTAAAATTTACAATGAAATAAATCGTGTTAATAAATAAGAGAGCTGGAGCAAGCAGAAGACATAAACTGTCTTATCATCGAGCCCCATTTACATTGAAAAAAAAATCGTCAGCTTATATATAAAAAAAGAAAAGTAGCAAAGTACATAATAAGCATTTTACAAGTTAGTTACAATATAAATATAAGTGTTGAAATATAATGCAATATATCAAAAATTAACAAAAGTTAAATATAAATAAAAATAAAACAGCAACAAAAGAGAAGTAGTGTCAATAACTATTTTTTAGATAATTTATATTATTTATTTTATATTATTCAAACAAGTTTTACTCTCTTCCATAAAATAAGACAATCAACTAATCTTCCGTTAAAGTTGCCAAAACTGTCAATTAATAAAAATGAAATAAATCGAGTAAATTATACAAGGTTTTTGGGAGTAATATTTGATGAGAACCTATCATGGAAAAAACATATTAGTCTTATTGAAGCAAGAATATCTTCTGCTATAAGTGTATTATATAAATCTAGGGCCTTTTTTGATTATAAATCACGCAAAATGCTTTACTTCAGTCTTGTTCATTGTCATCTCTCTTACGCTAATATTGTTTGGGCTAACACACACAAAACTAAATTAATAAGATTACAGAGGCTACAAAACCACGCATGTAAAGCGGTTAACTATTTAAAAAGATTAGAAAACCCTTCCCCTGTAATGAAATACATGAATGTGTTAAATATATCAAAACTTAATTCGCTTCAAATATTAATGTTTATGTATAAATATAAGAATAACTTGCTGCCAAAAGTATTTTCTGATATTTTTACATTGGCGTTTTCACAAAAATACAATCTACGATCAAATAGCAACCATAACTATCAATTGAGCAGAGTAAAATCGCAAGTGTCAAAATTCTCAATTATTAACCAAGGTCCGTCATTATGGAATCAGTTAAAAAATAACAATATAAAAGATTTGAAAAGCACTTCCTCTTTTAAACGACAAATGAAATTGCATCTCCTTAACTTCTGATATTTATGCATGTATGTTTATATATGTGTGTGTAAGTATGTTTGCATATGTGTTTGTGTATGTGTATGTGTATATATGAGGATGTATTTATGAGTTTTTATTCTTCACCTAGTATTTTTCAGAAAAAATATTTTATTGTAAATTTACTAAAGGCTTGTGGGCTTTAAATGTTATTAAATGTTATTGTAAGTTATGTTATTAAGTTTTATTCTTCACGTAGTATTTTTCAGAAAAAATGTTTTATTGTAAATTTACTAAAGCCATGTGGGCTTTAAATGTTATTGTAAAGGGGCTCTATGAAAAGATTGTGGTGACACCAGTCATCCGTATCTTCTTTGAGCTCCTGTCTGTCTTATATATATTCTTTGTGTAACGTAAAAGTTTCATTGTAATTTTATTATTTTATTTTATATAAACAGAAAAAAAAAAAAAAAAAAAGAAAAAAAAAAAAAAAAAAAATTTTAAAAGAGATATTTTAAATCAAGGTCATTTTGCAATAAGAGACTCTTAGATTCTTTCCTGAATTGTTCCAAAGAGATGTTTTGAATATTATTTTTTTTTGTAATAAATTTTAAAAAATGTTTCCACAGAAACGGTCCACGATATTGAATTTGGTAAGAACCTAGTTTTCTTTTAAACATGAATTGTAGAACCTGTTGTATATTAAGTTTATAGATACTTAGGGCACCAAGCTTCCTTAAAAGAGGTTCGCAATGAAAAGTTCTGTGTGCACCAAATACAATCCTGCATGCGTGTTTTTGCTTACTATAAAGTTTTTTTAATTTACTATAATTAGTACTACCCCATACAATATTACAGTACGAGATAAAACTATGAATAAATGAAAAGTATATTTTTTTTAAGGAAGCAGTGTTAAGATATGGTTTAGTTTTATATAATATGGAAATATTTATTGAGATTTTATTTTCTATGTATTTTATATGTGGTTTCCATGACAAATTTTCATCTAGTATTACTCCTAAAAAATTAACGATTGGTTCCTTTTTAATAAATGTTTTATTGATTATAAGATTAGGTAATTTTAGAGGAACATCATCACCTTTACTAGGTTTGGAGAATAAGATAAATTTAGTTTTTTCTACATTTAACGAAAGCCTATTACTTGTAAACCACTCGTTTATTTTTAATAGTTCTTCATTAAATATATTAAAGAGAAATTTTATGTTTTTGTCAGAATAAAAAAGATTGCAGTCGTCTGCAAACAATATAACATTTAAAATATTTGATGCTAAGTACAAATCATTTATATACAATAAAAATAATAATGGTCCTAAGATTGAACCTTGGGGCACACCACAAGTTATGAGTTTTTCTTTTTCAGTTTTTTTATAAATAATACATTGTGACCTGTTTGCTAGATAATCTTCAAACCAAAGTAAGTTTTTATTTCTTACTCCATAGAGTTCCAGCTTTTTTATAAGTATCTTATGGTTAACAGTGTCAAAGGCTTTTGACAAATCAATAAAAACTCCTAAGGTAAAATAGTCATTATTGAATGCACTTGTTACATGATTAATCAGTTCAATTACCGCTTGGTTAGTTGAATTATCTTTTTTAAACCCAAATTGTTTACTGTACAGCAAACTGTTTGACATCAAATAGTTATAAAGTCTTTTATACATAATTCTTTCCAATAATTTTGAGAAGCAAGGTAAGACGGAAATTGGTCTTTAGTTGGAAATATTAGTTTCGTCACCAGATTTAAAAATTGGAGTGATTACGGCAACTTTAAGTTTTTTTGGCACAACACCTAGTTTTAATGAAAGGTTAAAAATATAAAATAATGACGGTTCAATGATATCGTAAACTGATTTAACAACATTTACACTAATTTTGTCAATGCCGGCACTTTTATTACTTTTAAGACTATTAAAAGCATTTCTTAACTCGCTTAGATTTAAATTAGATTCTTCCATAATAGTATTTTAGTATCTTTGTTTGAATCAAAGTCCTTGGGCAGCCCTTTTACGTTTTTGTTATATTCAAGTAACCATTTTCAGTTTATCCAATCCTAAATATTTTCTTCGTTTTCTGTTTTAGCATTATTTGCTATCTTGTATTAAGCAACTTCATTAAAATGTTGGTCGGGTCCGTCTCCATCTATACATTTTAACGTGACTCTCAATTAAATACCATCAAAACCTGCTTCATAATCTTTCTTTGTAAATTCAGTTTTGTTAACTTCATCTTTGTTTGAAACTGCCATTCTGTAATAACTGGTCCAAAACTTCGTTATTCCTGATGATGAAATTCCGCTATTGTTCAGAAGTAAAGTTACCCAGATCGTTCGCTTCTGCACTCGTTAAATTGCATTTTAAGATATGTTTGCTAAATTTTTATTGCTAAAAAAAAGTTAAAAAAATTGTTGAAAAAACCAATTCAACTGACCTTCTAGAGATACTTATTAACGAGAATTTTTAATGTAAAATGCACATAGATCATTTAAACATTAAATAAAAAAACAAAACATTTTTATGCTTTACAAAGCTAGAGCAATATTATATCAAGAAATTGTAGAGCATTTTTATTTCTTTTTTAAAATAAATTACTATACGTATGGTCACATAGCATGAGAATGTACTCTCAGGTGCTTAATACATATGAATGAAAGGATGGATGGTAGAAATTTTTGTCCAGTTTTAATAAACGAGGGGGAGAGAGAGAAGGGTCTTAATAAACAGGTGGGTGAGAATTTATTTAACTTTAAAGAAAAGTATACAATGAAAGTTTAATTTTAGTTTTGAGATACAGTTTCTTTGTTTAAAATAAAATAAAAATTAAAAAACAAGAAAAAGAGGGGGGGGGGGGAGATAATAGGTTTAAATGCTCGCGTGGAAAAAACTTAATATTTTTCAGGTGTCTAATACACGGAAGGGTATTAGGCAACTGAAAGTACCCATAGATTCAACTTAGTTGCACTTTATAGACATCAAAAACATGCAGCAAGAATAGTCTCTAATGAATACATATTCACTCATGCTGAACTTTTGCTAAATCATCTTAATGCACTAAACGTTTATAAAATGGACTTTTATTAAAAGCCAATTTTAAAATTAAAATAAAAATTGGGCCTATCCCACCACAGTTTTCAAAAGAGTTTTTTAATGGCAATACGAATAGGCATATAGGTATGACACTTGTAAAAAAGCAAATTTTTCATTTACCATATAAAAAAGAAAAAACATTCACATTTTACAATTTCATATCGCGGCCCTTATCTTTACAACAAACTAACATCCAAAAAATACTACAACCAGAAAATTAGATAAACAAAACATTAGATAGTATAGTGCAAATTAATTGCATCAATTTTTTTTTTAATTGTTGTTTTAATTTTTTTTAATTATTATTTTAGTATTTTTCGTTTTCTCTAATAAACTGTGATGAAAAGAATTTTTTTTTTTTTTAAATTTTGTTATATAGGTGCCCCAAGAAGACCTAACGGTCTTGTCACAGAGCAGAAGTGCATTTAACTAGGAAGTTTATACCTCCTTCATTACCGAGATGCGAATATATATCTAGAGTTCGTTTTGAACCTGGATCTCTTGCTTGTAACGTAACCACTGTGCCACGGCCGCACGCACATAACGTACACGTACGTACATAAGTAATTTAAAAACGTACACGCACGAACATAAGTAATTTAAAAAAAAGTAAATATACAAAGATAGACACTACACCAAGAAAGAAAAAGATCTAAAAATTAACTTTACTTCAGTACTTTGATAAATCTCAACGAGAAATAGCCACACTATGACAAGTGTAACCGAAAATGAAAGACCTTAGTGAGATATAACCGATAACTGATGCTGGAGAGTATCAAAAATCTAAAGAAAATAAATGACCAATTAATGAATGGTTAAGCTACGCATGACATACATGTCTGCTCGAGTATTGTGCGAAGGAGGTTGATAGCTGTTAATAGGTTTGCAAGAAAATCTTTTAATAAACCATTACTTACAGATGCCACGAAGAAGAAGCGTCTCTTATGAGCAAAAGAATACAAATGGACTAAATAACAATAGAGAAGAGTATTATTAAATCTAGTTGTTAACTTTACAACTATTTTATTTATTATATTTGTATAATAATATTATTTTTAAAATAATATTATTATACAAATATAAAATATTATTATACAAATATTTTTGCTTAAGCAGGTTTTAGTTGTTATTATTTTTATGGATTTTTTAAAGGCTATAATTGGTTCTAAATTCATATCTAAATTATTGCTAAAGCTCAAATTCATACATTTTTAATTAAATTCTTCAGTATTTTGTACTTTAGTAATGTTAAAATGTTCAAACATACATGTTTTTGTGTCACCAGGGCACTTCAAAACCTGGATTAAACAAAATTAAATTTTTTTACAACTTATAGAAAATAAGTTCTGAAATTTGTGTAAACATTGACTCTGTGACAACATAGATTTTATTGCTATGCATAATTAGGTACCCTAATAACCAAATTAAAAATATTATACTTATAAAAAGTGCAGACAGTACATTTTGAAACTCATGCCAAATTTAGTAAATATAGCAGTACCATTAAATAAGCAATATAAGTTTTGTTTTGAAATTAGTTATTCTGACCCATTATGCTTCGTCTCAAAATTTGTTTGTTGAAAGACAAAACAAACTAATAAAAAAGGAAAATAGACTGAAATTATACATTATTCATTGCAAGCGGAAAAACTAACTGATGATGTTTTGCTTAAATAATATCATCAACAGATTATCACGTTTAGAATTGATGGCAAAGGATTGTTTAAAAAAAGTCTTGGTATTATAAACACATAAAAGGAAATTGATGCAACATTCAAATAAAAAACCTCAAAATTGCTAAAAACGAAACCGTTAACAAATGTTTTTTAAGTTTTGCAATGTTGCATTACCATATGTGAATACAAATAACCCAAAAACCGAATTTTTGTAAGTTTAATTATTATTAACTATAATTATTATATATTAACTATATTGTTGCTGTACTTCATGCTGTTATTATGAATAAACACGAAAATAATTGTAACAGATCTAAGGGTTTCTAACTCCCACCTTGTCTCCTTTTCAATTTTTTTTATTTGAAATATTTCATTGGAGCACGCAATAATGATTTCTTTTAGCAAAAAAAGTGCAAACAGAGTTTTGATGTTTAAAAAAGCAAAGGGAATATATTTAAAGTAACCAACTTTATTGCAATCTAATTTTTAAGCTGCGGTCGCTCAGCTCATCCTCTGAGTTTGTAGTAACAAGATTTAGATGGTCCGCCATGGCTTTTTTAGCATTATAAGCTTCCTTCTTAATAGCTATATCTAATTCTTCAGGTATATCGACTACCAAGAAGTCGAGAAACTGGTGGGTTGCAAATACCAAATGCTACAACAAATATTACTTTATAAATTTCAAAATCTAAAAACTATTAAATTAATTCAATAATTTTTTATAAAATAAAAATGACAATTAATTTACTTCAAATAGAACGACAAAACCTAGCTTCATGGCCAACAAATGCCAGTAAAATTCAGTTAATCGACCTTCATCGTTGCGAAAATCACGATACCTATTATGAACAAAAATTGTCCGCTAAATTAATAGTCAAAGAAAAATTAAAGTCATAAACCAAAAGCTTTATAATTTCTCCACATTCATGAAAATAACTTGACCTAATTTAATAATGTTAAAGTTTTTGAAGTTAAAGTTTTCTTGTTCATCAAATATTTAAGTTAATATAAAGATCATTAAATTGCTTGTCAAATTTATTGTGGAAGTTTTTTTTGATAAAAATTGCTTATTCAAGCTGAGGAATCAGCAAATATTATTATTATTTCTATCATTGTTATTAACTATATCATAGTATTTAAAGTATTATTGGAGAGGCTTAAATCTCGTGGAATTGAAATTTCTTTTAATTCTTCGTTCCAAAAAAAAAAGTGTGTATATATATATATATATATACACACATACACATCTATATATATATACACACACACATATATATCAGGGCCCGGCAAGGCTTTGATAATTCAATTCAAATAATCGAATCGAAAAAGTGATTCGAGATTCGATTTGAAAAATCTCCTTATATTCGAATAAACTGCGAAAAGAACGTTTTCTTTTAAAAAAATTCTATTCTTATGGGAGAGTGGGGTACCATGACACACTTTTGGTTTTTGCTTCATAACAATCTTTTTAAAACGCCTATTTTTTAGGCGACTGGTTTATTTTGCGGAATAAATTTATACCTACAAAATCAAATTTATAAATTATCAAAATATAACAGGTTAAACTTGTGAGACTATTTAAATTATAATTAAAAATTTATTTCAAGGTACCCACCCATGGAGTACCTTGATACACTCTATGAGCATCATTAAAAAAGTAAATAAAAAGTATAAAACATAGTGAAAAGGCAGATTTTTACTTGAAATATAAACAAATTATTAATTATAACCAAAATAATGCATCCAAAGGTCTAAATCATATTATAGAAGACCAGATAATATATCATTTTCAATAATAAATAATGGCTTTTATGGGAATGGGATCTCCTTGTATTACATTTACATAAATCTTGTAAAAATTGACTATAAATGTTAAAAGAAATGATTTTAAAATTTGTTTATGACACAAATGAGTACTATTCTACAGTTTTAGGGCCCCCCACAAATGCTGTATCAAGTTAACCCACACTTTCTAATAGAAAGCAATCGCATTATTTTTAGTATCAACTTGATTTTTCAATGATTTTGTTTAATAAAGTAAAGAGCTTATGGATTGTAGTTTACAAAATAATGTTACTTACCGATAGACATTAAATAAGGTACGTTAAAACTTATGAGCTTTAAAAACTAATAAATTACTTTGTCATCAAAAAAACACAAACTTCGACACCTCGCAGGCCTAATGATGTCAAACAGTATAACTTTTTTTTCAAAATATAGGTCTAGTAGTAACTTCATTAATTGTGGAGGCATCTTAAGAGTAGTGACAACCACTTTCATTATATGAAAGTGGTTGTCACTTCTCTTAAGATGCCTCCACAATTACAATGTTTCATGGCGCCCCACTTTCCCCTATACATAAAAATTGTAATGTAATTATCTTAATAAACTTTCAAAAATAATACTTAGGGCCTTAACCATTATTATTATAGGAGTTTTTTTTTACAAAGCAATTCTAAAACAAGTTGCTATAAGAAAACATCTTTTTTAATGGGTTAGTGGTTTTTGTGTTCATCCATAAACATAACAGTAAAACTAACTTTTAATTGAGTCTCTTAGTTAACTCAACTTTTATATCATAACAGAAATTTCAAAAATCAATGTATATTATTTCATCGCTTTTCTACGCTTATTTTTATGGAGTTAATCAAAAAGAATTTTCTACGCTTATTTTTATGGAGTTAATCAAAAAGAATGCACGAGAGGCTCAATTATAGTTAAGAGATCGATCATTCTTTTGCACGGAGATTTTCGTTGAACATAAGCGTTTCGTTGAACAGCTATATTACTTTAAATATCTCAGGGCAAGTAAACCAATGATCTCCTCCTATTTGACAGAAAAACCTTGTGTGATACCCTTTGAACTCGACTTTTAATTATTGCAATTATTATTTGCAACATTTTTAAAACTCCACCGTGATACTATAAAAAGAATATAAAATTGCTATTTTGATTTTTGTACATTTATTTTATAGAGAGCGATTAAATTTGAAAAACATTCTTTTTATAAGTCGACTTCGTACTTGGTATATTTGCCATAATGAAACAATATTTTGATTTGTTGCACCATGGAAGTATTAACAGACGTATTAATATTTTTACGTCTTTGGTTGCACTCGCAAGAAAACTAAATTAGAAAACGTTATTTTGGCAAACTCTTAATTAAAACTCTAAATTACTATATTTCTATTTATACAGTGACGGGAGTGATAAAGTTGAACTTTGAAATAAAAGATCAGTCTTATTTATATAAAACGGGGAGTGAGGACAATGAGTTTTCTTCTTTTACACTATATATAATGCGTTGTCAGATATTCGGCTCTTACAACGGAGATTTTTTAATTTATTACCACAAAGTTATTATTAGAGAAATTACGTTTTAAAAGCAATGGAATCCTGCAGCCGAATTCTTTACATTTGTTTAAGCTCCTACACTAGTATTAGGGAGTCTTTTTTTAGTACTCATTTTCTCAATCATAAGTTTCTTACATTTATTTCTTACAGAATTGCAGCCAAAACTTATCAACAGTTCGTCAGCCGAGAACCAAAAGGCCGTATGTCCACATTTTGTTTTTTTTGTTTATTATCAATAAATATTCAATAATCAATGAGGCATGTGCCAATAAATCTAGTCTCAAGAATGATTCAACTTTTCAATAGTCAGATAGCCAATAGTAAGATAATGGCAAACACGATGATGAGAAGTAAACTTAGCAAGTGCTAATTTTGCAATAAATTATATATATGGTTTCCATGAGAGAACAGTAGTAAACAATAATCTAAGAAGACAAAAAGAAAAGAACTCAGTGAAAGGGTTGTTATTTATCAATATAGGAATTTCAACAGTATTGCGATAGTTTGCAGTAAATGACTTAGTTTTGTTGGAGTTAAAATCAACAAACCACTGTGAGCCCTAATCTGTTCCAAAAGTGAGATCAGGTTTAAGATCGACTGCCGTTTCTAAGCAATCGAAAAGAGAAATATTTTTTTTAAGAAAGAAGTATAGAATTTAAATGAAAAGTTGTCAGGAAAATTATCGATGTTGATAAGGAGCAAACAGGACCAAGGATAGAACCTTGGTGTGCCCAAGAGGTTATTGGAAATAAAGAAAAGTGTAGGCCTTTGAGGGTGTTTTTAAAACTGCGACTAGAAATAAATATTTTATTAATTTTAAAAAACTTTCTCAGACTATATAATGCTTATGAAGAAGATCGGCACGCCAAATGTGATCAGTTTTTGCTATGTTAAGAGCAATAACTCTTGCCTCGCCGCCTCCATCTAATGCGACAGAATATTTTAGTTAGAGTAGTTAGCAAATAAGCTGCAGAACGAGAATATCGAAATTCGTATTGATTGTCAGATTGATTGTCAAGTTATTAAACTCAAGATAAGATGTTAGAAGTTTTTTGATGAAAGACTCAAAGACCTTGCTAATAATAGAGTGAAGACTGATTGGACAATAGTTAGAAGGATCAGAATGTTCTCCAGAGTTTTTAAAAATTGGAACCACAGATGTCATTTTCCAGCAGGCAAAAAAACAAGACTCAGTCACCTATAAATAAATTAGGCACCTATTAAATGAATTATAGAGAACAATTTTGTAAGAGAAGTAACATATCATCATCATCATCATCATCATCATCATCATCATCATCATCATCATCATCATCATCATCATCATCATCATCATCATCATCATCATCATCATCATCATCACCATCACCATCATCATCATCATCATCATCATCATCATCATCATCATCATCATCATCATCATCATCATCATCATCATCATCATCATCATCATCATCATCATCATCATCATCATCATCATCATCATCATCATGTTTTTTATTACTATCTTTGCAGTTACTAAAATTTGGCGTTCAAATAGTTATTTATCAATGAATCCAACTTGTAAAGTATTATATAAAAAGCTAATTTTTACTAGCAAAAAAACACTATATAATAAGTATTATATTACCTACTAACAATACTAACAATAACAATAATATTACCTACTAACAATTCATTCACCTCAATCATTAGTGCATTAAATAAATTTATTAATTAAATCAGTGTATTAAATCAGTGGTGATAACCACTGCTTGTTTACTAATGACAAATTGTCAATATTGCAGTCATTAGTAATCAAAAGTTTGCAAATATTAAATTAAATTACCACTTATAATCAGCATTGAATCTAAATCACCAGTGATGCACGCATAGGGTTACCAAACTATTTTTATCTGCAATATTATATATAATATTACCTGCAAGGTTGTAATGTTGTATTTTGCGGCGATACTGCTAATGAATAATTCAAATATCCTTCCAAAGAACCATTTGGTGATATCGATGTTCGATAAAGTAATTTTGGAAAAAAGTTTGATGTAAATGCAATTAGAAATGCCTATGATATCAAAATAAAAAAGAAATACAAATAAAAACTTTATTAAAAACATGATATCAACTGTACTATGTTACAGCTGTTATTTAATCTATTCTATATACGTACCATTTTATTATATATTATGCATTGTAATTTCAAGTGTGGCGAAAACAATACAAAAAATTTCTTAAATTTTAAAGTTTTAATTTAGGCAATTATTGCTCAACATATTCCCAAGTAAGAATATTTAACTTATTTTGAAGAAAAAAAAAAATTATTATTTAAATATTGCCTTGTAATACTTTTTATTGGAAAAAAAAGGCGAAAATTTTATTTTTTCACAAATTTATTTTAACTTCGATTTATTACATTAAAGAACTGCAAGTTTATTTTATATATCTTGAGAAGCCTTAAAGTTGAAAAACGAGAAGTATAAATTGAGAAGCCTTAAAGTTGAAAAACGCGCTAAGTTTGAGTAAACTGATTTCGAGAAAAGAACAAAAAACTAAACTACTTTTAGTTGCATATCAACAAAAATAGATATTTTCTTTGTCCATTTTAGTACCAAAAATTTTTTAGTTGGTCCAATATTTAAATAGATGATAGATTTAAGTATATAGAACGTGGAAATAGAACTAACTTTTTATTTTTGTGACTTAATGCATTTTGCAGATCGGCTCCTCATATATTGTTAAACAGTATTAATGCTATGTATTATGTATAAAACTATATATTGTTAAACAGTATTAATTTTATGGCTAAAAATTTAACTGCCAAATCTAATTTTTATTATAGTTATTTCTCTACTATAGTTACAGTTTTTTTTTTCATTAGAGTTTTTTTTAACTTTTACCATTAGTATTGTTGTTAATATTACTTTTATGAATATTTAATAAAACTATTTTTTGGATTTAAGATGGACATCAGTTTTGTTTAATGACACAAATACTCCACAAACAAACCTGGTGATGATGTAACTCCACAAACCTGGTGGGCAAACAGTTAGTAACTAACTAGCTTTATAGTAATTTTCAAATGATTTTTTTTTCTCACAGTATTATTTTATTTTGTCTTTGTTATGTTATTATTTATAGTATTTTCTTTTTGTCTATGTTATTATTTATAGTATTGGATCTAATATATTTATGATAATAAGTAAACTTATAACATTGCAATTTTATTACATATCGCTATCTAGATATTGCAGCTTGGTAGTTATCTATATTACTACAATATATCATTAGCTACATATTGTAGGATTATAGTTGGCAGTAACTTGATTAAAAATCTGTAGATAGTCGATTGCTATTGCAGCTTTGTAGCTACAATATTGTTATGGTGTATTGAAAGCTACAGATTGTATGTATGTTGCTAACTACAACACTAGGGCAAATCTAAAGCTAGTCAACAACAACATATCGCAGCTAGAAATCTTATAACAGTATATCGAGTTTTGTCACTAACTACTTTATAAGGACAACTCTATAGCTATTAGGTGGAATAACTACCTATCTTTAAAGAGATATGTAGATATGTATACATATCTCTTTGTCTTTAGTTAGCCATTTTAGTTAGCTTGCTGAAACATAGTCATAAATCTATAGGTAGTTGATATCGCTAGGCAACTATATATCTATCAATTCTATTGGTGGGACGATACAATGAAGGAAGTTGAGATATGACACATTGTAAATTTAACAATGACTGATGGAAAAATTTAAACCATTATTCCACAGCGAACAACTCCTACCTGCTGTTTAAGGTGTGACACATGCATTGAAAAGCTTCATAAACATTTTTTATTCAAACTTACTTTTCAAAATCTCTAGTAATTTGTTATTAATAAAGATTTTACCATTATTAAAAAACAATTATAGATATATTAGTTGTTTGTTCAATTTTAAAATTCAAGTTTACAAAAGGGTTAAAATTACTTTTAATCAAAAAAAACTAATACATAAAAAAAAAAAGTTTCTCTTGTTATTGCAATGTCACAATACACTACACAAACACTTTACTAAACACCTAAATCAACATAACTAATTAATTCTTTATAATATTTATTCCAAGCAAAAATTCTTGGAGTTTTTATTTTATCAAGAAATAAGAATATAAATTTTATTCATTAAAATAATTCCTCAACAACATTTTTACAACAATAATATCGCCATCATATATTTTTTTAAATAAAAAATTTTGAGGATAAATTACTTCTGTATAATTGTTTACTGAGCAAATCTTATCTTGTTTTTTAAAAACCACTGTTTTATCTACCAATGAATGAGAATAAAGTTTTTTTGTAAGAATCTTTTTTAAAGTTATATGAGTTGGAAGTAAAGATGGTTTTAAAAAAAATCTTTATTTGTATGAATTATGAGAAGAGAATTCTTTGTGAAGTCTAGTGTATTTTGTTTGCCTCATTTAATATTTTTTTTCGGAAATGTTCAATACATATTCCAGGGAATTTAGATGGTTTCCAATTAATTCTGTTTATAAACTTAATTCACTGTATGTATATATATATATATATATATATATATATATATATATATATATATATATATATATATATATATATATATATATATATATATATATAAGTTTATTATTTCTTTTGAGAACAAAAAATTTAAATTTAAACAAACAAAGAACTTGAATAAAAACTGGCTTAGTAATTATTGGACTTGTAAGCAACAAGTCCAGCCACGTGTTGAATGATCATCTGTAAGAGACATGTACAACAACATGCATTTCATACTAAAGAAATTAGTTACCATAATGCTTAAATTTTGACCTAACTCTCTCACCTGTGACAACCACAAATATTTAGCTTTCTAATACAATTTATAAACACTTTAAACAATTTATTTAAAGGTGTAAAGACAATTATCCTAAAAATCATTAAAGAACCTTCTTTGGCAATAACAGCAGCTGCAGATAATCTATGTATAGGAATTAAATTTTTTTTTCAGTAAGCACAGACTCGGCAATGATTCAGGTTTTAGTTTCCTTTTTTAAGTATTATTTCTAGAAAAAGTAATTTCACAAACAATTAAATGCTTATTTTTGGTTTGAGTCCTCAAATTTAATTCAAAACAAATTCTTTAAGAATAAAGGCATTTAGATTTTCTTTTAACAAAGTATTACAGCTTTGATTGGATAGCAAACTTTTCTTACCCTCCAAAAATACTGCAATCATAAAAAGATAAATTAGTGGCAAGCATTTAACATACTAGACAAAAGCATACAATTTTCAGAAGTATTCCACCAAAAAAATTTGACATTTACAACCACTGAAAAACATTTGACATTTAATGCATCAGTAATGTAGTAAAAATTAAAAAAACAAATAAAAACTTTATCAAAGAATCACAATAATTGACCATATCACTTTTTTATGATTCAAATATTTTTTTTAAATCTTATATTAAATAGTTTCAAATTTATTTATAATGTTTAATTTAAACGTATACATTTTCGCAAAACGTTAAAAAAATGATCTGCAGGTGATGTAAATGTTAATTGATAGTAAAGAATGTAAATTATTGTAAATGTTATTAAAAAAAACCCTTAAAAAATGAGATGAAAATGGTAGATTGAATTTGTTTATGTTTGACTTCATTTTTCAAATAAATATTAGGAACCTATCGTTTTCAAAAAAACTGGAAACTAGAAAACAGCGAAAACAGTATTCATAATACAACTAAAAAATGTTGGAAAGTAAAAGTGTACCAATTCTGAAATTTTTATTATGTTATTAGACCCAACTAAAAATATAATAATAATAAATTTTTAAATATTATAAATATTATAGCTTTAAAGTCAATGGCAATTTAATGTATTTTATCTTCCCTAAGATTAATTTCATATAACCATTTCTTGTTCTATTTTAAAGTTGTTGATATGTAATATTACATGTTAGAGTTCATGCAGATTATTGTTTTGAAGGTCATTCATTGTTTTATGATGAATGTTTATTAATTGTTTAATGACAATTGTAGTTAAAAGTCTTTGGCACTTTTTAACTAGAAAAGTAGAATGAAAAAGGAATGCAGTTATGCCACCAGTATTCAAATCTCATTAAAACTTTGGGGGGAATTGTTCTTGGTAAAATTGTAAAAAAAGTGCTTGGTAAAATGGTAACTGAATTGGAAATTGATGGAATACACAGGATGGTTAATTCTTTAATTGTAAAAGAAAAACCATTTGAATTTTATTTTTTGAGTGAATGCAATTGAAAACTTTGGAGTTGTTATTTATGGTGTTATTTATTACATGTTAGCATGTAATACAGGGAAATGCGGTGCCGTTACTACAACAGGAAAAAAATAAAATAAACAAAATAAAATGTAGTGTCATTAATACAACAAGAAGTAAAGAAAACAAAATAAACAAAATAAAACATCAGGACTTCACGACAATGATCAATGGAAAAAAAATAGACAGCATCATGGTACTGGAATAATGAGCCTGCAACCAATAATATCATTTGTGAATACAAGATAAAGCAAGAGCAGAAACAAATGTGGTTTGTTATTGCATTTTTGTTAAAAAAAGCAATAACAAACAGAGCAGAACAGTCAACTATAACTAAAAGGAAAAAGTAATAACGAAAAACAAAAAATGTTAACAAAAAATCAAAATTAACAAAAAAGGTTTTTTTTTTTTTACATTTGAAATGAGAGTTAGATAAAGAAAAATAATTTTTTTTTGAATTAAAAAAAAACAATAAAAAAAACATACATTTGATATTACAGCAATTTTAGCAACTGCATCCAATATATTGTACCATATCCCTATATCTTGGGCTCTGTCTGCAATAGGTCGTCTTGTTTCACAGATCAATTTATTTGAATCAATACGAATTTCAAAAACATTGTTTGCAAGAGCAAAAAATGGCGCTAATGGAAACCCTGCCACAAAGATAGTTATAAAACCAAACTGAATGACTAAATAAAAAGGATTTTTATTCTTAAAATAACGCAAATGTTAAACTAAACTTGCTTTATATTATAATTGAAAAATATTTTTAAAAAAATGGAAATGTCTGACCCATTTCTAAGTATTCTGCTCGAAGACCTTCATTCTCTACAAGCTCATAATCATCTTCCCATCTTGGTTTCAATTCAGATGATTCCTTTCCTCTTTTTCTTTTTTTCCATTTTTGCTTGATAAGTCTATTGTTATTTGATAAGTCTATTATTATAAAGAATGGTTATATAAGCTAGCCTCAGTTATTATAAGCTAACTTCAGTTATTACAAACAACTATTTTACTAAAAAATTCAAATGTATTTAATTATTTTATTTAATATAACACTCATATTCTAATTAAACAAATTTTAATGTAAAAATATACGGTATCATGACTTCTTGAATGTTTCCAATTACTTGCTTGCCCACCATAATAATAATAAGCTGTTGAGCAAGGTCGGCCATGCAACCTCCAGGGCCACACTATAATAAAAAGTTATTTAATTTATTTAAAAGCTAAAAATCTAAAAAACTTTGTTGTTGATGCTATTTATATCAGATATTTAACTTTTTAAATAAAATTGATTTCAAAAAGAACTATGTATAACAACAAAACATTTTAAAAGTTTTTAAGGTTCCTCAAACTTTAATGTTTTTGTTGTGCAATATTTTAAATTATATATAAAATAGTTTAAATTGAATATTTGTATATTTATAATATTTGTATATTCATAATGTTTGTATATTTACAATACTTGTTGTGCAATATTTTGAAACAAATGTTGTACCATTAATAAAAAGATTTTGAACAGAAAAAAACATTTTAATTATTACTAGAAATTTGCTCATCACCTCCAAATCAAGAAAAAAATTTGCTCACCTCCTCTAAACGAAGGCCAAATATTTGTCTATAATTACCAGGATAACCAGTCAATCTATTTGGTTAAATGTTAAAATTAATATTAAGTCTAACTATTAAAATGTTAAATATAAATTTAATTCAATTTAAACTATTTTGTATACAACTTTGACTCAATTCTATACTTTGCATTATGAAACAATAATTCTATAGTTATATATGATTTTATTTTATATAATTGAAAAATAAAAAAAAATTAACTTAAACATTAAATTAAAAAATAGTAAGTCTACTGGTTACAAACACATTTATTCTTTTTAATAAAGTTGGCATGATTATAAGTTTTAAACATAACAGGTAAAAAATCACCTTCCTTTAATAAAAGCGATGTAAAAAATTGATGCGTAGAAGTTGACAAACTGGAACACAAAAACTTTGAATGTTAAGTTGTCTTCATACTCTGTTTGTGTGCGATGCATTTCTAGAAACAAATGCTTTTATCATATGGCATTGGCAGTACCATGGAATGAATTTGTAGATTTCATTTCCTTTAAAACATTATTTTATCTTTTAAAAACACTTTAATATCACTTCTAATCAACTTAATTTAACTAAAAAATAATTAAATAATGATTTGATTAATCTTTAGAACTCATACCCCAATGAGTTAAGGCTAGAGCAACTTTCTCATAAACCTAAAAAAACTAAAACTTAATATACAAATAAAAAATAATACAAAAAGATAAAAGTGAAAAAAGTATGCAAAAAAATTTGAACACAAAAACAATTATTAGTTATTGAATAGTTAACTAAACAAACAAAATAACTGAGTTTTTCATTCTTTATTTTATTTTTTTTATTTTTTATTACAGTTTCCATTCATATGATTTGCAAATTAAGCTTTACCACTATTTGTGGTTTTTAGATAACCAAATTATATCCAAATATCTGAATAACAATTTTTTAATTACTTAAATTACTCAAATAATTCTACAATTAACTAAACAACACCACTATGCTCTAAACAACATCACTATGTACTAAACAACATCACTATGTTCTAAACAACACTAATATGTACTAAACAACATCACTATGTACTAAACAACATCACTATGTACTAAACAACATCACTATGTACTAAACAACATCACTATGTACTAGATAACACCACTATGCTCTAAACAACACTAATATGAACTAAACAACATCACTATGTACTAAACAACATCACTATGCACTAAACAACATTACTATGTACTAAACAACATCACTATGTACTAAACAACATCACTATGTACTAAACAACATCACTATGCACTAAACAACATTACTATGTACTAAACAACATCACTATGTACTAAACAACATCACTATGTACTAAACAACATCACTATGTACTAAGCAACATCACTATGTACTAAGCAACATCATTATGTACTAAGCAACATCACTATGTACTAAACAAAATCACTATGTACTAAGTAACATTACTATGTACTAAGCAACATCATGATGTATTAAACAAAATCACTATGTAATAATCAAAATCACTATGTACTAATCAACATCACTATATATACGATTGCATTGTAACAGCTTCAGAAAATTAACTTGGTTAACTTTTATCCACATTAAAACCAAATATTGTTTAATATATTCTGGATTTAGTTAAAAAGCTTTAAAGCTAGTGTCATTTTTTTAAACTTTTGTAAAAAAACTGTTACTTTAAAACTTAAATCTTAGAATATAAAAAAATTTAAAAACTTTTTTCTACATACTGATGTAATGTGCTAATAAAAGATGAAAGTTATATATTAAAGGTTGCAGGTTTATACTTCCAGGTGTCTCCAGGTGTCTGTTCTCATAGGTTTAAATATTATCATAAAAGCAATAATATGCAATATACAAATAAAACATGTAACTGATTTAAAAAAAAAAAAAGAAATTAAAAAGCATTGAATGGATCGTGAAAAAAATTTCTATTATCAACAAAATATTATTTTAATCATAATTATTATTTAATAAAATTATTGTTTTTTTTTGTTAAACTAAATTATTTTAAATACAGTGATATAAATAAATAATTTGTTTAAAGTGTTAAAAATTAAATTAACAAAATTATAATTAAATAACATATTATGCTTTTTGAATATGTGTTTTTTTGTAAAGAAGTTTTTTTTTGAAAGCCAAAAAAATATTAAATTTGATAAACTAAATAAATAACAATGATAAAACTATATTGAAAAAGTTATTTGATAACTGTAATTTTTAAAAAATGTTTTCAAAAAATTAACTATTACCCTTGATAAGATCATGATGCATATAAGATTGCAAAAAGCACCTGTTACATTTGCTATTAACAAAGCTCTGTGTGCAGTATAATCATTGCGAGCTAAAGGTCTGTATACTAATAGTTTGTAAACAATAACACCAAGTAAAAAAATCAAAACTAATGACACCTGTTTAACAAAAATAAAGACAAAACTTATTAGAAAAAAAATTTAAATATAAAAAGTTGATTGAAAAAATTAAAATTATAAAAAATAATGTTTCTACTAAATCAGAGTATTAAAAATAAACAGATTCTAAAATAGCATCTCAATTAACAACAAAAAAATTAAGAAAACAAATTGAAATAATAACACTTATAAACAAACCATAGTAAAAACTATAAAAATTCCAGAGTAGATGCGTGGCACACGCTGCTTAGAAGGGAAATGTGGTTCAGGAATACCAGTGATAGGATTTGGTTCTACATTTGGCGCAAGTGCAGCATATGAAGGGCGTGGTTTCTCTACCTCTAACTCATAATCTAAGCAATCCCAACGATACGCTAAAGTTATTTCCTTCTGCTTCCAAAATTCAAGAAATAAAAAAGCTAAAAATAAAAATATGAAAAAAAAAAAACGATAAAAATATGACAAATGTACAACTAATTTTAAACATTATGATTTAAATTCTAATATAAGGTTCTATTTAAACATCAGCAAATAACATAGTATAACAAGCAAATAACAAGGCATAATCATAACTACTGATGTCAGCAATAAAAGTAGGAACTGCATTTTAACAGTTTCAAAAAGTTAACTAGGTTAACTTTTAACTAAATTTAAACCAAATATTGTTTAATATTTTCTGGATGTAGTTAAAAGTTTAGTTTTATTGAGTCTATTTCAAACTGGGATAGAAAATATTATTGATTTTAAAGCTTTGGAGGGTTAATCTTACTTTAATTTTTAAGCCTTTAATTCATCTTGCTTTAACTATTAAAGATTACCAGGCATATTTTTTTTGGAAGAAGCTCACATGTTATAAGTTTTTAAATTTCTTTCTTCTATATTAACTTTTTTTAGAATCTGTGTGAGCATATACATACAAACATACATACATACATACATATATATATATATATATATATATATATATATATATATATATATATATATATATATGTATATATATATATATATATATATATATATATATATATATATATATATATATATATATATATATACACACACACACACACACACACGCACATATATAACCCCCTCCCTACCCTCTTTTTTAAAAAAAAGGAAAAGTATCATAAAGATGCATAGTTCTTTTGACATTCTTTTTTTATTAGTTAAAAAAATTTATGGTTAACAAAGCTCATATACAAGACAAAGAATTTAGATCTTGTTATATTTGTGAATGGTGATGTACTTGATTAGTCATTTACCCTTCATCTTCTAGAATTAACTCTTACTTCGAATCTTTCTCGGAAAGCATATATCAAATCGATTGCAAATTTAGCGTCTGTTAAGGTTGCACCTCTTTATTGTGCTCAACACTTTCTTACTCCAGATTCTATTCTTTATCCCTATAAACCTCAAATCCGCCCTTGTTTGGAATACTGTTGCCATATCTAAAAATGCATTGTAAACATAGTTTGACCTGCTCTTGCAGTCAACTTCCAACCATTATCACATCGTTGTAATATTGCTTCTCTTTCTCTTTTCTACAAATACTATAACGGGCACTGCTCTAAAGAGCTAGCATCTCTAGTGCTATCTACTAAAGTTTATTCTCGTGTGACTTGTTATTCAATTAAGTCTCATCTTTTTACTGTGAGTGTTCCTAAGTGCTCCAAAAACACTTACTTGTCTAGTTTTTTTCCTCAAACATCAGTTCTTTGGAATTCACTTCCTTCATCTTGCTTTCCTGATTCATATAATTTGCAATCTTTTAAGTTGTCTGTCAAAAGTTATTTTGCTCTATAAAGTTCATCTTTTCTCTTCCAGTAACTTCCAGCTCTAATAGTGGTTGCCTGCAGCCTTGTTGGAAGCAAAGATGTTGAAAAAAAAAATTTTCTACAAATAAAATTAGTATTTAAAAATAACTTAAAAAAATAACATAGCTACCATTATTATATTTTATTGCATTCAAAAAAATCAGTTAAAAAAACTGCTGTAGGTTAAAAGGTATCGTGAATAATTTTGTTAATTGTTTAGTAAATATTAAAATATTATATATTATTATACATTATTATTATTATAAATTATATTATACATATAAATTATATACACTATATACATAATAATGAGCCTTGCACCTACTTTGTAAAGTTAATTTTTCTTCATACGTGCCAAACTCATTCTGTTTTAGCTTGATTCCCTTTTAAGTTTTTATGAAATTTTAATACCAATTATTTAGAGAAAATTTTTTTGAATTGCTGGATTTATTTTGCAACAAAAAATGCACTATAAACTATTTTTATCTCATCAATACAATATTATTAACTTTTATAGGTAATGTATTTTTGTATATATATTTAATTTAATGATTTCCAATTTTATCTATAACTTAATGTTTTAAGTTATGAATAAAGCAAAATGAAGCAGTTTCAAATTAAACTACCATGTTTTAAATGTAACAGTTTTTATAATGCCTTTTTTTTATGAATGCAACTTTTAAAAAGCAAAATAGCTTCATAAAATTCAACAGGATTGGTTTATTTATTTATTTTTTGCAACTGATTGAGATGGGAGAATAAATAAGAAATTTATATAATGAGCAAAGTGATGAATATAAAAAAAAATATTTTTATAGTTTTTTTTATTTTCATATACAATGTAATTTTTTTTTTTTTACACTTTATATAATTAAATTCAGATTTGGGCTCAAAACTTTATTAACAAAAAAAAATAGAGAAAAATATGTGAAAACTTTGAAAAGTATAACCAATATGTGAAAACCTAGAAAGTTTAAAAAAATATGTTGAAACTTAAAAAAAAAAGCAAATTTTGATCTGAACATAATCTTAACTACCCAGGTCTGAAACATTTTTTCAAACCTTTTATACTTAAATATTACTTAAGCTTAAGCAAAATAGTTAAAAAAAACAAACAACCTATTCCCTATTTTAACATTTTAACTTTTTTTTAATTAAAAACAATAAAAATTGCCAGAAGTTTTAAAAATGGTGCACTTGTACATGGTGAACATTTTTTTCATAATATGTTTCATAACAGCTATTAGTGATGT
Organism: Hydra vulgaris; assembly: GCF_038396675.1. NCBI lineage: Eukaryota > Metazoa > Cnidaria > Hydrozoa > Anthoathecata > Hydridae > Hydra > Hydra vulgaris. Next base: position 12,479,996 of record NC_088925.1, on the reverse strand, counting down.
GCGAAACTAAGATTTTAAGTTTGAAACGATTTGAAACGAAACTAAGCCACTTTCGCTCGAATTCGATTCGATTCAAAAGTACACTGCACTGATATTGAAATTTGGTATTTAAATAGTAATAATTTATAGTGTGTGACAGAACACAGAACAGAAATGAAACATTATACATTTTAGATTTAATAACCAATCATATTGCAGTTTTAAAATGTAAACAAAATACTAAGCAACACAGACTAGACTCTAGAGTCAAATAAAAGTGAATGAAATCAAGTGAGACTAGTATCATACAATACAATTACAATGTGTAACAATTCAAGTTAAAAAAAATCAAGTCAAGTACTTGCAATGCAGTGCATAGAATAAAGACTAGGACTAGTATTATATTTACAGTTATAGTTTAACAGATAATACAATACAAGTAAAAGTACAATGCTATAATGAATACAAATGCTATACAGTTATGTAAAGTAGTAGTACATGCATAGGCAATTGTTCCAGAAAGTCCGAGACCTTAATCTACAGTGTACTGTACTGACTGTGGCTGGCAGGGCAGTCTGGCTTCGGTACGCTACTGCTATGTGCTATACTACAAATTTTCGTGAATAAAAGTTAGTTCAGCCACATGCTCAGAGAGTAGATTACATCGCCTTCTTGTAACAATGTTACCACATGTCAAGTTCGATCTCTCCAAATTTACAGAAGTTGCTGGAATAGCCAATAGTGCCCTTGCTATTCTTGAGAGTTTCGGCAGACGGTGATGATTAACTTTCCACCAATCAAGTACATTGACCTCCTCCTGCACAGAAGCTGCATCATCAACTGGCAGCATCCTATTTGCAGTTGCTGCTGTAAGCATGCTGTAGAAGTCATCCCATAAACTACTTGGCTTGGAGGCTGCAGCTGATGTCCGACCAGGACCTGAACTAGGACAAGCACTTCCAAAAGCAGGAGCGGGAACACCAGCACTAGCAGATGTTCCTACAAAGTATTATATAATATAAATAGATGTAAAACTAAAATAGCAAACAGAAATGAAAACCTATGCATAAATGTTTTTTTATTCATCTGTAGTTAAATTAAACCACAATGCAGTAAATCTGAAAGTTAAATCTGAACTGCAGGCCATTACCATTACCATCAAGTCTTAATCTGTGTTAATCACCTAACATAAAACATAATAGTTTTGGAATTGTACCTTGAATTAAGTTCGTGTCATGATCGCTCAAGGCACAATGTCCACCTCCACCAACACCAGTACCGCCACGAGATCGGAATTCCTTAGAGTACTGATGAAGACTGTCTACAACAGTAGCTTGCTGTTGTTCAGAGAAGAAGATGGATTTGTAGCGTGGATCAAGAAATGTACATGCTGCATCAGGCAAAGCTGATATGAATTGCGGAAATCGTCGGTCTAGTTTTAACTTTAATTTTCGAGCAATAAGTACACCACAACCCTTATGTGAAGGATCATTGATGAATCGCTGCAATTGCTGATTAAAGCCATGCAAAGCCGGAATTTTAATAGACAACGTTGGGTAGTTCTTGCCACATAATTCTCTACTTGCTTGTTCAAATGGAGCAAGAATTGTGTGATAGACTTCAGCAAGCTTCCAGTCTGCATTAGTCAAGTTATCAATTTTTTCACTTATTGCTAGCTCTGCAGATATAGCATCTTTTTCTTTGCATAATCTCTTCAGCATAAAGTAATCCAAGTTCCACCTAGTAGCAACATTGATTATCAGTTCTCGTTCTACCTTTCCTAATTGCTTCTGCTCTCTGTGCAAATTCTGTGTAGCCTGGCAGCTATGGTGATAATGTGACACAATATGATGGTTTTTGGAAAGGACAGTCTGCATTCCATCAATTTCACTCACGGCATCATTGATGGTTAATTGTAAAGTGTGATCAAAACAAGAAAGATCATAAAATGATTGTGAGAGATTCATGGCGCTTTTTATATTACTGCCATTATCACGCAACGCATAAATTGGAACAGTCCGAGGAAGCTCCCAATTATCAATAGCCTTGTCTAAAGATTCAAGAATGCTTTCGCCGGTATGTTCTCCTGGAAACGACTTGTTTTCTAATGCAAATGTCTTTAGCTCAAATTCAGGGCTTACATATGACAGACAGAAATAAATAAATGGATCTTGCACCCTCGAAGTCCACAGGTCAGTTGTGAATGAATATGAAGGAATATCTTCAAAATCTCGATATATTTCATTAGTGGTTTTCTGTTTTACACTACAATATAACTCAGGTACAACTGATCTTGAAAACGTAGTTCTGCTTGGCACCAGATATTGTGGCTCCATTAATTTCATCAGTTCTTTGAATCCTCTGCCTTCTACAAAGTCGTATGGCAACATGTCTAGAGCAAGCATGCGACCAACCGAATTCGTTATAGCGATCGCATTTGGATGACTTGACAACCAATGTGCTTTCTTATTAAAAAGATCATCAACTTTACTTTGCTTCTTATTTTCATTTTTCAGTTCTTGTTCTGCAAGTTTTCTTTTACGATTCTCTTCATTTCTCGCTACACACTCTTTATGCGCTTTCGGATGAGCAGCACGTAAGTGAGCATAAAGACCTGTTGTTGCTCCAGTTGGGCATTGAACAGGTAACTTGCATGTTCCTAATTTGCAAATGCCTATAATTCTATTGCCATTCGTTTTTTGTCTACTAAAAAATTCCCAGACAATACTTCGACAATTACCATCGTTACTATCCACCATTGTGGAACTGTATAACTTTTTTCTTTCACTTTTAAACAATAAAATTCGATTAACTTTGGGTTCGCTTCGAAACAAAGATACTATACTTCGAAAATTCGAATTGTTCAAAACTAAAAAAAAAGTTCGATTCGAAACTAAACTAAAAGTCAGTTTCGAATTCGCAATCGAAGTTTCGGATTTCGCACATCACTAACAGCTATATAAAATAAAATAATGTAAAGTAAATAATAATAATAGTAATAATAATAATAATAATAATAATAATAATAACAATAATAATAATAATAAACAAAAAACCTTACCCCATATTGAAACAAACACAGCAAATAACACAGTTGCTGAGTTATCAAACAGATAAGACAACTAAAAAAAGTAAAACAATAAATTTAGAGACAAAAGGTAAACATCAATCAAATATATTTAGATATATTAACTGTATTTTAAAAACCATTAAACTTTTTTATTTGTAACTTGAAATATAATTATGAAAAATAACATTACAGTTGCATTATACAAAATACATTATAATGTTTGAGACAATACTATAAGGCAAATATTATACTTGAATGTAATGTATAATATAATGTATACTATATAACCATTTTTTATCTGATATAAACAACCTCTAAAAACTTTTTTTTTATTCTTTAACTTTTAATGAACTTTTGTTAAGTAATAAAGTTAATTAAGTTATAAAAAACATTTGTTTTCTTTTTTAACTTGTGCTCTTTCTTTTTAATTTTTAAGTTAAGAAATTCGAATTACTTGAATTCTTAAAATAAAAATTAGAAGAATAAAATTTAGAAAAGTTAAGTTTTTGATTTGTTTTGGTTTGATTATTTGTATAGTTACCTTCTAAAATATATTCTTTAGTATTTATATAGTAATGAAGTTGGTATCGGGTTTTTAAAATATATTCTTTAGTATTTATATAGTAATGAAGTTGGTATGGTGTTTTTAAAATATTTTCTTTAATATTACCTTGATAATATACTTATATATTTAAATACTAATACAGAATATTATTAATTTTTAAAACTTTTAGTCTGTAACTTGTTTACAAGCTACTATATTTACTGGTTAAGTTTATAAAACTGTGATTGAGCTTTACAAACTAAATTCATAAAACCCAATTACAATCAAATCCTTAGTTATAATGAAAAAATTTTCATGCTCATTATAAGCAGTTGGCAATTAATGAACACGTGTTGCACTATCTGTTTTATGATATGCTTTGACAAAATTTGGAGTCGTTTGAAAAAGTCATCATCCAGTAGTTTGTTGTTAAAAACAAGTAAAAGATAATTCAAGAAAGCATAATATTGAAGATACTTAAAAGTGTTAAGACAGTGTCATTCGCCAAGAAATGAATATCAACAGTAATAAATTAGCAGTAAACTGAGTTTTTAGGGGATTAAAATTCACCAGCCACTGCAAGCTTTTAGCTCTTACATAATAGTTGAAGAACTGCCTGTTCTGCCTTTTAACTAAATGTATCAAAAAATATCTAACTTTTTTTTTATTGATTTTACTATAAATTTGTTGTCCAGAATCTGTTTTGAATTTTTCATTGGGTACATATTGTGACTAATTTACATAATTTATATATATCTGTTTAGTCAAGGATAATATCTTTTACAATTTTGTAAAAAATCTTTCTATTTTTTATCATCAAGATTTCTCTTAATTGGTTTGCCCATTTTTAAATTTCTTAAAACATCCTGTCTTTTAAGTAATCTAATTTCTTCTTAAACAATGAAATAATTAAATATGATATTAATATTGGAAATAAAAAACCATAAAGTCTATTTTTTTTCATTTCTCTGTTTTTTATAGTAGGTGATGTTTTCAGTATTTTGTAGTTCTTTCAATTTTTTTATTATTTTGTTCTCTAAACTTATTCTTCTGTTTTTCTTAAGATTTTATTAACTTAAAAGTGAAAGATATTATTTTAAAATCCTTAGGATTGCCAACAGTAGTGTATATTACTTAATTGCCAACAACACTGTGATTATTTTTTCACAAAATTATAGCCATCTAGGTTGTATTTATCTCATAGTAAACTTGCATAATTGTGCATTGCAAGTACACAGAACACTAAAAAGAGTATTAGAGAGATAAAACTATTACTGATAAAAGTTATATCCATAAAATAAGATTTTTATTTAAATACTTATTTATAATATAAAAAAAGAAAGTGTTTACAGCTTTTTTCACCTTTTTTTATTTTTAAGTTAAATGTGTTTCTGCATCCATTTTGTTTTAATATTTTGTCTAAAAAATTTTAAGTAAAGAAACAGAAAAATTTTTTTTTTTTAGGAAGAAAACCTCTTTATAAATATATCTAAATTAATAATATCTATAATTTTATTAAGTTAAATATATTTATAATGGTGCAATTATGAACAATACAAATTAAAAAAAATTAAATGTAATGATTTTAATCACTACCAATAAAGTAATTCTCAAATAATATAATATAACAAAAATGACTGTGTTTTTAATGTTTAATACTCCAAAAGAATGTTGTTAATATAACATAATATTATAACATGCTATAACAGTTATATATAAAAAAAAAAATAAAGTAAAATAAGAAATAAATATTTAAAATTATCAATATTTGAAAATCAAAAACTTATACATCGTCTTCTATTATTTTCTATTTTTAAATAGCCTACCATTTATATAACAACATTAATGATTTATGTGTATAAAACTAATGTACTAACTGTTAAAGAAGGAATGAAATAGCATAACTAGTAAAAAACAATGTCTTAGCTGTGATGCAAGCATAACCTCATTGTTTTAGTGGATTTACAGTGAACCAATATAAACATTTTTTAGCGGTTTTTTGGAGTTTTGCTCATTGTTTACTTAGTAAACTATTAGTGGCAGCCACTGTAAATGGCAAGCAGAAAACTTTACAACATGTTAATAATGGCTAGTCATCAGCTAGCCACTTTTGGCGCCTGCCACTAATGGTCCATTTAGTAACCAATGAGCAAAATTACAGTAGTACAATCGAAATGTCTATATAGATACACTGAAATTCTGTTGCAGAATGTTTACTGGGAATTAGCTAAGAAAGTAGGAAAGTATACAGAGGTTGTTGAAAGTCTTGATTAATGAAAAAAATGCAGAAAAAGAATGTCAACTCATTGTTGCATGTTTTACTGACAAGATCTGATGTTTCTAATAAAATTGTGCTACAAAAATTTTTTTTTAGTTTACAAAACATCAAAAATCTTTAATGACTTCACAAGTATTTGCTGTTTAGTCAACAATTTATTGCAAAAGCTTGAATGATCAAGATGGGATTTTATATTTTTTCGATTGATCTTTGAATATAAGAATGCATTGTTTCTGTTGGCTTTTCACTGACTCCAAGTTGAGTGTTATTAAGTGACTCCAAGACGTTATGCCAGAAAGACAAAAATTTCTATAACATTCTGGCTTCTAAAATGGTACAAATTAGCATAAGAAACACTACCTATAAATAAATCAGTCAACAAACCAGATATTTTAACTGTTTAAAAATGAGTATACTCACTCAAGAATAGTGTAGTAGTAAATATATGTTGTATTTTCTCTTTTATTTGGTTAGTCATTATAATACTTTTAGGTATATTACTCAAAGTACAGTACTAAGTACATATATTCAGAGTTTTGATAAAAGTTAACAGGGTTTTTTTTGGTTTAACATTTATCTTTAATATTAAATAATTTTTAATGCTTATATTTTAATCAAAAAATGATTTAATTATATTAAATACCTTGGCTCGCGTACAACTTGTTTTTAAATCCCAATATTTACAACCAATGTGCTCCTCACAAAGTGGACACATCTTGTATGTCCAATCCTCATGTTCACAAATATCTAAACTGTAAAAATAAAACTATATATACTATTATCAACTTTGACTTTATAAATAAAGGGTTTTGAGTTTCAAACCCATCCATGCCTCTGGAAATGCTGTGCTTATGTGCAGCGACCTGGGACCTAGTTTAACAAGGTTTGCGTTTCAGAGTTTAGGGTCAAGAGAAAGAGTTGCATATAAAATAAATAAAATAAACAAAAATGACCAAAATAAAAATATTATTAGCATGTTTTTTTCTGAAATTATGGTTCTCACAATAAGTTTGTTAGAAACTGATTTTCAAAAACCAAGCCAACTTAAAATAGGTAGAAAGTCATACGCATCTCTATTGTCTGGTGAATTAAGAGTAACACAGCCATAAACAAAAACTAGTAAACCAATAATGGAGGGCAACAAAAGCCAAGCTGTATATTGACCTACAATAAACAATACAATTTGCTTTATTGTAGAAAAAAAAAATGATTTGATTATTAAAAACATTGAAAAGGTTTTACCAAGCCATGCAAAGTACAAACCAATTTTTTCTCCAAAATAACTTCTAAAAAAAACAACCATTTATGTACATATTAACACTTTGTTACACTTGTTTTTTCCTGTTCAACTCCCTAACTAGCTTGAGGAGTTCTTTTAGGCTCTCATTTATTTAAAAGATATTCATTGACTTAAAAACCTTAGCAGGATAAAAGTTTAAAAATTGAACATTATTTTTTGATTTTAATTTGAAAAAAATTTTCACCTGATAAGATCTAAAGGTTGGTACTTTAGCCATTTACTCCATGTTCCCCAGTACATTTTAAGTATCTAAGAACAAATACAAAAATAAAATAAAATTTATTTTATATATAAGTAAAGAAAAATTAAACATATTTTTCCTTTAGTTAAAGCAAACCTGTCTTTGATTTAATTGTGGTTTGTCCTGAGGGCCATTTGTACCTTCTTCTCGAGGTCTTCTATGGCCTCCCTAAAATAATATACAAAATTAGCATAACAAAAATTTTTTGTTGATGATTTAAATACACATAATCTGTACTTTAAAATCATCACCTCTTTAAATACTTTAAATTTTAAAGAATAAAACAATAGTTTATATAGAAAGTTAATTGAGTCATAGATCACATCAAAAAACACTTAACTAGCTTGTTTTCAAATGCATTTTTTTTTAACATGAAGTTTTTATTGCCAAAAAAATAAATAAATATATTTTTACTACACAACACCAACATTAAATATTATTTTATTATGTAAAAAATATTCATAGTTAAATAGTTTCTTTAATGTCAGAAATATTTGCTGTTAAGCCAACAATTTACTGCAAAATCTTGAATGTATGTTCAAGATGGGACTATATATTTTTACCATTAATCTTTAAATAATGGAATGCATTGCTTTTTTTGGCTATTCACTGAATAATCCAGGTGGAGCGCAATAACCTTTGCTAAATTCTGGAACTGGAGAAAACAGCATTTTTTTTAAAGTCAAAGTGAATGACATGACAAGATATGATTGCCCAAGCTGATGGATTTTTCCATGAAATTTAAAGTTATTTCAAAACTTGAAACACTACTAAAGAGAATGGATTTTTCAAAAAAAGTCTATATCTTGAAATGCTTAGGATTTTTCTGCAATTTTTTGATGAGTAGAAATTGATATTTTATATTATATATTGATATCTTATATTATAAAACAAAAAACAATTCTAAAAAATGTTCAATGGCAGGTTGGGGTAACCTAACAACTGCATACCAAGGGGTAACCTCATACACCATCTCAGGTTTAAATAGTTAAAGTTTCAAAAATTTTTTATCTTGGTCTAATCTTAAGCCAACACTTATATACAATAATAAAAAACCTTTCGAAAATCTTACAAAGTAAAAAGATGTTGTCCTTACATGTCTTTAGACAAAATGAGCATATATATGAGCTTGAGTTTGATATATTCAGTGACCAAATTAATACAATTCATCAACAATATAAGAATAATTCAGTATTAACATTCAAATAGAATATATACAATTGTTGATTTATTAGTTTAATGAAGAGAGTTTTCCAGGAGTTCTACGCTGATTTAACAGATTTTACTTTAAAATCTGATATTTAAATGCATGGAGACTGCTGTCTTTTTAAAAATTGGAGCAATGTTCAACTTCTTCCAATGATCACGTACAGTACTTGACATTAAGGATTGTCTGAAAATGAAATTGAGTGGCATTGCTTACACTGCTGTGCAGTTACATAATACACTTGAATGGACTCCGCCTACACCAGTTGATTTAGTTTCTTCTAAATTGCTTAAGTAATTCTGAACACCTTCAATTATGAACCTGTTTTCATCTATTATGCACCTTGCTTGAGTATGATTATCAAATGTTGGCATACTGCCTTCAGGTTCAGATTCAAATAGAGACCAATAATAGTTATTGAGGATGGATCAAAATGTTTTTATATTCTTATTGTCAGCTTCAATAGATCAAAGATTTTTTACTTTTTGCTTACTACTGATGTATGCATGGAGAATATTTAGGTAAGATTTAGAATATTTGGCAAGCTTGTCTTCATGGTTGGTGACCACTTTGTTTATAATTTTATTTAGCATAGGTTGTTAGCTGAGTAGTGAGGCAAGTCAGGAAAGTTAGTAGTTCTTTAAGAATTTAACTTTAAAGATTTACTAAACAATTCTTGTATAGTATTTTCAGCTTTAGTGACGAGAGTTTCTAACTGTTAAAAAAGAAGGCTCAATACTTAAAAAGAAAAAGTGAAAAAATATTTGAACTGCCTTATTCAAAACATTAAATAACCCATCTCTGTAATCATCTGGTCAATGATATATAAAAGCGGAAAGGGGAGGTTCTACATGGTCAAGGAAATAATGAACTAGTTGGAATGTAAAAAAGTCCTAGAGCAAAGATTGTTGTCACAATTGGCAATACCTCAATTATAATAAACCAAACCTGGTTCAAACCATTCTCCCTCAATTGGCAGAATAGTTTGGACTAGGTAAAACTTGAATGGTTAGGAAACTCTCCTAATCCTATAAATCCTTGAATCCTATAAAAATGTTTGAGTACTCTTAAAAAAGGAAATATCTAAAGAAAATATTACAAATAAGGCATATATAGGGAAACATATATGCATATATATATATATATATATATATATATATATACATATATATATATATATATATATATATATATATATATATATATATATATATATATATATATATGACACACAAAAAGGGTCATATATATATATATATATATATGTGCATGTAAACAACATAGAAAAAATCTTAGCTTTGTGTATGTCATTTGTGTATATCATTTTCATGGATTGAAATTTACCTAAAAAGTACTTAGCTGATTCTAAACTTTTGCAAGAGATTGTATATATATATATATATATATATATATATATATATATATATATATATATATATATATATATATATATATATATATATATATATATATATATATTAGTGAATGGCCGGCTACCAGGTATGGACCCAGGGATCCGGTAATTCAGCTGTTTTTCTGGGTACCCAGAATTGGCCATATTGTTACAGTACCCGGCACCAGGTATCTTAAAAGCAATTTTTAGAAACCCTAACTTTAAATGCTATAACAGCATGTTTAAGTGGTACTTTAAATTGTGGTTAAATGTTACTAACAGGATTGCCTTTAGTTTAAACTTCAACCAATACACCTCTTGATATAAGTCTAAGAGTGTTATGGAGTCAATAACCACAAAGCCCTATTTACTCAATATAGACCTGTCTTAAATCAAATATTTTTTTATTTCATTCACACTAAAGTTGAGAAGGTCTACTCTTTTTTTCTGATGCAATTCTCTGTCTCTCTCAATTTTTTATTTTCCATAACATAATTATTGATTGATTAGTGCATATTAACGATTATTTAACAATAAATTACAAAAAAATATATATTATATATATATATATAATACCCAATAATAAAACAAAAGCTGGTTAGCCGAAACAGTATTTTTTAAAGTCGATAGAGAACTTTAATTTTAAAACTTTTGATGTTTTAGGCATTAACAACATCAGACGTAAGATGACAATATATATATATATATATATAAATATATATATATATATATATATATATATATATATATATATATATATATATATATATATATATATATATATATATATATATATATATATATACAGGAGTTAAAATGTAAAAGAAAAGTAGGTGGAATTGTATGGAAAGGTTCAAAGTGTGAAGTTAAAAATAATGTGTAACTACTCTTCCGCTTTCCAAATTAGGTTGGAGGCAAATCTCTACCACAACTGAGCTTTTATTGTAACAGGCTTCTCCCTTTGATCATAAATATGAGAAGATTGATAAAGTGATTTGCTTTTGCAAGTGTAAAATTCTTTATTTGGAGAACTTCTGAAGTTGATTTGAGATCTTCTAATTCATTGTACATTGGTGTCAGGTTTTTGAAAAATAACACGCTAGCAAGTTTTTGAGCAAGATCTTTAAACTTAGCTCTCATTTTTGAGTTTAGCTTTTTAGATTTTTGAGTCTTTTTTTAGATCAATTGATGTATTTATGAAAGGAAAATGTAAAGCTTTAAAGTTTGGCTAAACTGTCTTCACAATTCAAGATGATGAGGTAACCCACCATGTACTTAGAACTTTCTAAAGCATTTATTTCCATAAATAATTTAGAAATTTTGTCTATACATTTTCGAAAAATTGTCTACAAATTTTCGAAAAATTGCACCCTTGAAAACCTTGAGGAGATAAATAAAATAAATTGACAATGTTAAAAAAATTACCACATGAAGGGGATAGGCTGCAGCAAAAACTTCCTCAGCGACTAATCTTTCAATACCTAAAGAGATTATTTTTTAGACTATTTAAAAAATAAAAACATGCAGCTGTTCAATAACATCTTTCCCATACACAAACAAACAAATAATTAGGAAGGTAGAAATCAATGATTATGTTGGCAAGTATAAAAAATTAAATCTAACAGTTGTTCTTAAAATATCAAAAGGAAACCAAAAAATGTAAATACAAGTTTATAGTTTACAGAAAATAAGCTTTTGCAAATATTTAAATTAAATTCCCTTGTTCTAAAATCTCTATTCTAAAATATGTTTATTAATCTAAACTCAAGTTAAACCACAACTTAAAACACAAGTTTAAACTCACTTTAACAACAAGCTTAAAATTTTAAACCTAGTGTTTCAAGATTATGTTTCATATGCAGTAATTTACAATTAAAAAATGAGATAAATTTTCTTATTCAAATGTTTAATAAAAATGAGTACAACAAAAACCAACTAAAAAGACTAAAACTAGTAAAAAACTATTGCAGCTTATGCAAATGTAGCTTGATGACAATAAGAGAGTGGCTCAAACTTTGCAGATAAAGCAGACACAACTACATTTAAAATGCATTTTCGAACCTTGTCTAGTAGAGAAAGAGCATCATTAGAAGAAAGGTCTTCTATTTGTTCCTATATGGAATACTGCTTTCATATTTAGTTAGCCAAATATAACAACAATATTCCATTCAATGGAATTCAGAATGGAATCAAGAGTAATAACACTGGGAGTACAATAAAGAGAAGCAGCTAAAGCAGATACTAACTTTGCAATAGATTAAATATATGGTTTTCTTTATCAGGTTAGTAGTGAATGATAATCTAATAAGATGTAAAGTAGAGAACTCAGTGGGGGGTTGCCATTTGTCCAAATAGTCAACAATGTCAACAGTATTGTGAGTTGTTTTCAGCAAATAACTAAGTTTTGTTCGAGTTAAAATTCTCAAGCCACTGCAAGACCCAAACTGTTACAGATAAGAGATCAGATTCAAGATAGACTGTCTCTTCTAAACAATCAGAGAGTAAAGACTATTCATCAAGAAAGAAGTGTAAAGTTGTGTAGTCAGCAAATAAAGTCAATTTAGATGTAAGACTGTCAGAAGATCCTTAATGTAGATAAGAAACAATACAGGACAATAAGGATAGAACTTTGAGGTACCCTAGAAGTTGCGGGAAATCAAGAAAAGTGTTGGCCTTCAAGTATTGTTTTAATATTGCACTTATAAAGACATGATTTGCTGCCTTGATCTAATGCAGGATGGGCCTTTCTGTTACAACAGTTAGCAAGTCAGCCAAAGAACAAAAAGATCAAAATCCATACTGATTGTCAGAAATTTTATTAGAGAAGTACAGAGAAGTTAATAGACTCAAGATGAGATGATAAAAACTTGCTGATTAAAAACTCAAGTTCTTTGATAATAATTCAGAGAGAAGACTGATTACACAACAGTTGGAGGGTCAGAGTGTTTTCCATGATTTTTAAAAATTGGAACAACAGATGCTGCTTTCCAGCAGACAGATTAACAAAATTCAATCAGGTATTTATTAAATAATTTAGAGAGAACTAATGGGAGTTCTGTAAAACTTCTTTGTAAGACATTGACAGGGATGTTGTCTAGTTCACAAACCATAGAAAAGTTTAATTGAAAAATGATTTTAGCAATGAAAACTAGAGTGATTTGGATGTCTAACAATGGGTTAATCTGTTTAACTGAAATGACAGGAAGAGTATGGCCTCTAGATTCATGAGTCAAATTTTTTTTGGCGAAAAAGTTCTGCCTTACCCTTAGGAGAGGTAATCAGGTATGATCATGCATTAGAACTGAAATGTTAGACTTTCTTTTTTTAATAATACTCTTGAAGATTTTCCAAAAGTCTCTAGAACATAACTTTTGAGATGAAGTATGAGATTTAGTAAACTGAGAATATTGGAACTTAGCATCTAACACCTTTTTACATTGATTTCTTGCAATAAAAAAAAGGAGTTCTTTTTTAAGAGAGTGTGAAAATGAGTGATGCTTTAAGTTCGTTCTTAAGAGAAAAAGTTTAAAAATGATTAGAAAGAGAAGCTGCACAAAAAGGTGAAAACCATGGTAGACTGAGATGTGACTTAAAACCGAAGGAAAGGAATAAAATCTTTTATACCTGCCTAGATCCAGGAAACTATGTAGAAGGATAAAAGACATCAACCTAATAGACATACACAAGGAAAATCATAAAATCTCAGTCAGGTTTGTAAGTGATAATAAGTCTGCAGAAGAAGTAAGAGATCTTATGTGTTTTGTGCTGAGTTAATAAATAGGCGTTTGTTTTTAAAAGAGTTGCTCTTCTAAAAAAGATGAAAAAAATTATTACAATTAGATACAATTACACAAAAAATGAAAACCATGGAGTCAAGTGAGGCTGTAGTTGAAACCAACAAAAAAGATTAAAATCTTCTATACCTGCCTTGATCCAGGAGGTTAAGTAAAAAGCCTTTATACCTGCTTGAAAATAAAAGGTTATGTAAGAGGCATATTTATCAGCGTGAAGATGAAAAACATCAGCCCTAGGACCACCATGAAAAAAATCTCTAAAAGATTTTCATCAAAATCTTAATCATAAAAAAATAACTAAATAATCATAATTAAACTTTATTTTCTGAAGGAGCAACTATACAGTGCTGCAATAAAATTTGAATAATCAAAAATTTGTTCAAACCAACTTTTTTTGTAAGCATTTTAAAAAATTAACAGAGAGGCATTATTATTATTTTAAAAAAAAAAAAAGTTTTTGTGCTCGTCAGCGATCTTTATATAACTAAATCATAAAAACTTAAAAGTAAGCTTCAGCTGTTTTTTTTTAAAAAAAACTTTACTAACAGGTAGTAGATTTAATTCTATTGAACTAATAGAAAAATACTTTTCAAGACCTTTAGTACAAACTCAAAAACTCATTTCAATACAAGCATAAAGCAAACTCAACAGAGCTTTACAAATTTATGTGGGAAATTGAAAAAAAGAGATATACAAATCGTATAATAACATGAAAAGTTATTAATAAAGGGCAACTATTTAAAACCAGAGAAAAATTATGCAACCTTTGCTTAACTGAAAAGTAATACATCAAAATACATCAAAAAGTTAATAAATAAAAGAAATAAGCTGGTATCAAAATGTCACCACAAAAACAAATTTTTTATAAACAACTTCTAAGTCATCAAAGTAAACATTGCATAGTATTTTTTTAATCAGTTTTTCTGTTAAGATTATTTATAACATGATTGTTTTAGTATTGAAACTTGGAGTCTTTAATTACCATTTGTTATTATCTAATATTATATCATATTATATTATATTATATTATATTGTATTATATATATATATATATATATATATATATATATATATATATATATATATATATATATATATATTATATTATATTATATTATATTATATTATATTGTATTATATTATATTATATTATATTATATTATATTATATCATATTATATATATGTGTATATATATATATATGTGTGTGTGTGTGTGTACCAAAAAAATGTTTGGGTTCTAAATGTATCCTGGTTATATGCATAAAAATAAGCATTTTTACCAAATTTATAGGTTTAAGGAACCTTAGATATGTTAGGTGTAAAAACTAATAAAAAACAGGCATTTTTGGATTTTTTATATGGTTTTAAATAAGGTTTTCAAGTGAAAATGTACCATTTTAAAGCTTCCCAAATACCAGTTGCCCATACTTGGTGGCATTTTAATAAGATATTGCCATATTATCTCCTCAAAGCAATTAAGGAATAAGTCAATAAAATCAAATATTAGCTGCTCCATGGAGAAAGAAGGGATCAGTTAAAATGTCAACTCCCTGGTGCAAAATGTGAGGCAGATATTAAAGATTGTCTTGTCAAAGAAGTAATAAATATTTGGTGCAAAGCGGATTTTTAAAAAGACTTCTTGATGAAAAGTTGAATCATTAGAGATAAAGTTATAAGACTCAACAAAAAATGGAGAAAGCAAATAGATTTTAAAAGATTTTCTCAATATATTTACAATAGATAATTATTTTTATATTAACTATCAACCTCTTTTAAAGTTGTAAATACAGTCTGTGAATATGTTTTAGACCACTTACATTTTTTCAAAAAATCCTGGAGAATTCTTCTCTTATATTCAAGTTTGTAGTTCTATATTATAAACTTATTAAAACACATGTAATTCACACAAAATATGGAACAGTTACAAACTTTTTAATGTCAAACTTCACAAAAAACTTTTAATATCTACTATGTTCTCCTTTTGCCTTAATCACAGCTGATATTCGCCGGGAAATAGATTCATACAATTTAGTTATAAAATCCTGGGGTATGTTGTGCCATTCTCTTTAAAGAACTTAAAAACATTCTTCAGCATTTCGGAGAGCATGTTCGACCTTCTTTCTGTCCAGGTAATCCCAAATAGGCTCAATTATATTTAAATCTGGACTCTGGGGAGGCCAGGTCATTAATTCCAGTACTCCTTCCTCTGCCACTTGGGAACAATGTTTTGGGTCATTGACCTGCTGCAGAATAAAATTATGACCTATTTGTTTATTTCGGAAGATACAGCATGGTGCCTTAGGATATCCACATAACGTTCCCCGGTGAGTCACGCCCAGATTTTGATCAAATCACCTACTCCAGATGAAGATAAACAGCCCCAAACTTGTATAGAGCCTCCTCTGTGTTTAATTGTAGCGTTTAAATGCTTGGGCTGATAGGTTTCTCCAATTCTTCTTCGAACATATTGGCATCTTTTTGTTCCAAAAATTTTGAATTTAAACTCATCGGTGTACAGAACCCGATTAAACATTTCCTTGGCCCAGTTTTTGTGTTGTTTTGCATATTTGAATCGTTTTTCTTTATTGTCACACCGTAATAATGGTTTTTGAATTGCAACACACCCTTTTAATCCCAATTTGAATAGGTGTCGTCGAATACAAGAAGAGCTGACATTTTCCCAAGTTGCTGTATTAATGTCCTTTGTCAACTCAGTTGATGTTTTTTCCTATTTCTTAAAGAAAGGGTTTTCAAATATTTATATTCATCTTTTGTTAGCTTAGGAGGTCTACTACTTTTCTTTCTATCTTCAAGGGAGCCAGTTTCTCTAAATTTTTAAATGATTTCTGCAATAGTAGTCTTCGAATATCCTGTTTTGGAGGAAATTTGGCGCTGCGAATAACCTTCTTTATGAACCACAATAACTTATTGTCTCTCTATTAAAGATATTTTACCCATTTAATTAATCTAAAAATGCAAATTAAATATTTAAAAATAAAAACAAACATTTAATCTAAAAAATTGTAAATACGTCCAATTATACAAGTGGTCTAAAACATATTCACAGTACTGTATGTAAATCTTTTTTTTACATAGTAGATTCTCTTCAAAAGAAAATCTTTCGATTCTTAAAATAGACTATAAAAGAACTTTAAATGAACTTTTTGACATGGGCTGCAAAAATCTTGAAATGAAAATCAAAGCTGATCACAACAGATCATATGATTCCATTAAAGAAGACATTGAATTTCTAATTAACCAAAAGACTAGAAAAATTTATATAACTGAGGATACTGACATGATTTACTGAAAGAGTATTGAACGTAGGTATTAGACAAAAAACTTAAAATGTTCATAGAGAATAAAAATTTATTTGAAAACCATTTTGTCTCTGATTCTGATACAGAATCAATAAATTTTGAGTAAAATTCATCTGAAGATTCATTTTTTGATGTATCTAGTGAATGAGATAAAAAATTTTGGTGCTATTAACAAGAGGGAAAAAAAGGATCAGATGAGCTGCATCTATCAATATCAGGCAACGGATTAATAAAAGTGACAAGTGAAGTCGCTACAAGATTTCATCTTGGTGTAAGGGGTCACACAGCTTTCCTCAACTTTTTTCCTCAATTCTGAAGCATGCAGGGCATAATTTGAAAGATATTGTTTAGTCAAAATCAGGAATCCACAGAAAAAAATTTCATACCATCAAAAACAAAGGGGACAAAAATAGAAATAGTAATAAAAATAATTTAATCTGTAAGAAACTCTTGCTTCACTTTGATGGTAAATTGTTTAATAAATGGTATCTTAAAAATAATGACTGTTAAAATGGAAATGAAAATGGAAAGAATTGCAGTAAGAATGACAGCTCCTGAGGATGATAATAACAGTGATATTCAGCTAGGAGTGTTCCAGGCAAATTCATCTAAAGGCAAAGATCAAGCAAAACAAATAAAGGTACTAGATGATTTTGAAATTGAAAATAACATTTTTGGTATTTGTACTGACACAACTGCTTCAAACACTGGTGCACATAACGGAGAAATGGAACTTATAAGTAGGTATGTTGTCGGAAAGCATCTTATGTGACTTTTATGTCATCGACACATATATGAGAGACATATACATTAACAAGAAAGACTAAGGCACCAAAAAAACAACTGTTTTCAAATTTTAAAAAAGATTGGCCAGAAAATTTTCAGGTATGCAATGAAGATATCAACTCATTAGACAGATTTAATTTCAACATTTTTTAAAAACAACTCTTACATGCATCAGATAGCACAAAAAGCTAAAGAATACTAAGGAATTGGCATTCTCTGAAAACCTTTTCCAAGATGAGAATAGACTATTTGGGTAACGAAGTACCAAATTTCTACCTTCATTTACCCCCTGCTTGTCATGATGTCAGATTTATGGCAAATTGGATATATTTATTTATGCTACATTCATCATGCTTATTCATAAACTAATTCATAAAAAACTGAAATTTATGTCAGTAGAGGAGATAGAGGATGTTAACAAAATTGCACCTTTTGTAGCAATACTTTACATTCCTTGGTTTCTAAAGTCATCTATCATAATCCAGGCACCACCTAATGATCTCAAAACTATTAAAGTAGCCAAAAGCATAGAGTAAGAAAACGAAATACGAAGTAAAAGTTTGAAAAATTCTCTTCTTAGACATACATGGTACTCAGCTGAAAATATTGTTATTGTATCACTAGCAGATCCAGGTTTAACTAATGAAATGAAATTCCTAATGATACAGAAACTTATTAACTATCCCTATCCTGCAGATATTTTTTATTATGAAATAAAGAAACCAGATATTAGAGTTGATATAATCATTAACAAGAACATTCATTTGCACAAGTTTGTTGTTTGTTGGAGTTTGTTGGGAAAAACAGCTTTTTTATACTAGATCCTAATATACAAGAAATATTGCTTTAGACTTCTGATAAAAAATTTGTAGATTTTCAGGTTTTTTAAAGATTTTGTTTTAAATATTCAGTGCACAAATGACTGCTCTGAAAGGAATATTTGTCTAGTTTCTGGCAGACAGTCTATTTCTGGCAGAAAGTCATATTGAAAATCAGAGACAAAACATTATGGTGGTTGCTAAAGAGAATAGAAAAAGTGTAGATAAAAGAATGAAAAAAAGTGATTTTAACAATATAACTCCTTAGCAAAAAGTATTTTAGATTAAATGTAATTATTTTTTTTTGATTTAAATCAAATAAAAAATATTTTGAACCAAAATAAACTGTTTTTTCTTAGGATTGTTTTATTATTTAAATATTAGACATTTTGAAGAAAAATGAAAATCTACACCTAACACTTCCTGAAGGTTTAAAGGCTTAAAATTTTGCATTTTTCTTTTAAAATTTTTTTGCATTTTTCTTTATATCATCAAGATGTGATTCGAACTTTTTGGTTCCGTGAAAAAGTTTTATTTTTGGGACACCCTAATATATGTATATATATATATATATATATATAATATATATATATATATATATATATATATATATATATATATATATATATATATATACATATATATATACATATAAATATATATATATATGTATATATATATATATATGTATATATATATATATATATATATATATATATATATATATATATTAGGGTGTCTGTATGTATATTATATATATATATATATATATATATATATATATATATATATATATATACATATATATATATATCTATTTATATATATATATATATATATATATATATATATATATATATATATATATACATATATATATATATATATATATATATATATATATATATATATATATATATATATATATATATATATATATATATATATATATATAGATACATATAGATCACAATTTTTCTATATGATGCTCCTTTTTTGCGAGCCTTGCAAGCTGCCCTTCCAATCAGCTTTTTACAACGGATTTTTTGCATGAGCTATCTGTTTTTTCAAAAACATTGCTACTAAGGTACAAAGGTTGATTTTACACTTGTGTAAGACATATTGTTGTAACATTAATGTTACAAGTATATATGCATAATGAGTGTCATTTATCATGCCTTAAAATTTTTTTAAATATTCAGTCTTTAAAAAAAATTTAGACAAGCATTTTCTTTGAGTTTTTACACTAGCTATCCATTTATTCATTAACAATTTTTAATTATTGATAAAAAATTTAAAAATAATGTCAATCATGTAACAGTGATATTACACAATATTTCACAAGAATTTTAAGGAATTAAAAAAAATTTAAAGTCATTATTATTGTGGTTTTTAAAAAAAACAATAAAATTTAATGTAATTTTTTATTATTTAAATTGTTTTAACTTTTAGACAACATTAAAATGTCGCTTAAATACTGTTGAAAGAGACTTTTTTTAACCATAAAAGGCTTTTGACTACGAAATAAAGATAAATAAATATATGCATATATATATATATATATATATATATATATATATATATATATATATATATATATATATATATATATATATATATATATATATATATACATATATATATATATATATATATATATATATATATATATATATATATATATATATATATATATATATATATATATATATATATATATATATATAGTTCTATACATTGTTGCATTTGGAAGAAAAGAAAAAAATGATTCTTATGCCAATAAGTATGACACTTTTAATTACTTTTGACTGTTGTTCAACATTTGCATGTTGTCAGAAAGTTAAAATTATTAATTTAATTACAAATTTAATCATTTTTTAAAAAGCTGCAAAAATGCTAATATTTGAAACTTTTTAAATAATTTTGAAATAATTTTTTTTCACAATGGAGTGCTGCTACATCGACTGACAAATAGTCTGACTCGCAATGGAGTGTTACTACATCGACTATCTTATAGCCTGACTTGCAAGGTGCTGCTACATCGACTGAGGGTTTGGTTGGGGCAGGCAGTCTATCAAGTAACAAAAAAAAAATTCCGGTCTTGCATTTTAATTTTTACTTTTCGTCAACAAAACTTTCTGACAACCAGTTAGGAGTTATTTTATATATATATATATATATATA
The DNA here is from genome assembly GCF_038396675.1 of Hydra vulgaris. Classification (NCBI taxonomy): domain Eukaryota; kingdom Metazoa; phylum Cnidaria; class Hydrozoa; order Anthoathecata; family Hydridae; genus Hydra; species Hydra vulgaris. The sequence continues at coordinate 12,459,081 of NC_088925.1, read as the reverse complement.
TATATATATACATATATATATATATATATATATATATATATATATATATATATATATATATATATATATATATATATATATATGTATATATATATGTATATATATATATAAATATATATATATATATATATATATATACAACCCGCGGAATTAGGAAAAATGAGGTCGACAATAATTTGCCAACCTCAATCATTTAAAGGTCGGCATCAGGCTGGCAAAAAAAATTTGATACAAATGTCTTACCATAAAACATAGAAACAAGGTCAGCAATCTTTTGCTGACCTCAAACACTTTTAGATTGGCAGTTAGATCAGCATTGCCAAATGTCGACCCTAATTTCAAGGGTTGAATATATATATATATATATATATATATATATATATATATATATATATTTATATATATATATATATATATATTTATATTTATATTTATATAAATATATATATATATATACTTATAAATACATATATATACATATACATATATATATATATATATATATATATATATATATATATATATATATATATATATATATATATATATATATATATATATATATACATTGTTGCATTTGGAAGTACGTAAAGAAAAAAATGAATCTTATGCCAACAAACACGTCACTTTTGATTAATTTTGACTTTCTTCCAACATTTGTGTGTTGTCAGAAAGTTAAAACCATTAATATAATTACAAAATATTTGTTTTTTAAAAAAACCGCAAAAACGCAAATTTAATTGACCAGAATGTTTTTAAAAACATTCTGAATGTTTTTAATAATATAAACAATGTTTTTATTTTTATTTTTTTTAATAAAATGTTTTTATTTTTTTTTTTCTTATAAAATGTTTTTATTTTAATTTTTTTTTACTGTAAATCATGCACGGAGTGTTGCTACATCAACTATCTTATAGCCTGACTCGCAACTAAGTGCTGCTACATCGACTGACAAACAGCCTGACTCGCAACGGAGTGTTACTACATCGACTATCTTATAGCCTGACTCGCAAGGTGCTGCTACATCGACTGAAGGTTTGGTTGGGGCAGGCAGTCTATCAAGTAACAAAAAAAAAAATTTTGGTCTTGCATTTTAATTTTTACTTTTTGTCAACAAAATACGGAAAAACTTTCTGACAACCAGTTAGGGGTTATATATATATATATATATATATATATATATATATATATATATATATAATATATATATATATATATATATATTTATATATATATATATATATATATATATAACCCCTAACTGGTATATATATATATATATATATATATATATATATATATAATATATATATATATATATATATATATATATATATATATATATATATATATATATATATATATATATATATATATATATACAACCCTTAAAATTAGGGTCGACATTTGGCAATGCTGATCTAACTGCTAATCTAAAAGTGTTTGAGGTCAGCAAAAGATTGCTGACCTTGTTTCTATGTTTTATGGTAAGACCTTTGTATCAAATTTTTTTTGCCAGCCTGATGCCGACCTTTAAATGATTGAGGTTGGCAAATTATTGTCGACCTCATTTTTCCTAATTCCGCGGGTTGTATATATATATATATATATATATTTATATATATATATACATATATATATACATATATTTTTACATATTGTTATGATGCACATAACAATATGTAAAAATCAGGAAAATCAGAGATGGTGCCCCACAAAGTTTCCTTTAAATTGGTTGAAATATAATGATTTGACCCATATATATCTTTATTTATGTTATATACATACATTTATATATATATGTATATATACATATATATATATATAATGTTATATTTTATTAAAATATTTATTAAAACATTTTATTAAAACATTTTTATTAAAACATATTTATTAAAACATTTATTAAAACATTTTATTAAAAAATAAAAATATTTTTTAATAAAATGTTTTTATTTTTATTTTTCTTTAATAAAATGTTTTTATTTTTATTTTTTTTTATAAAATGTTTTTATTTTTATTTTTTTTAATAAAATGTTTTTATTTTTATTTTTTTTCACAATGGAGTGCTGCTACATCGACTGACAAATAGTCTGACTAGCAACGGAGTGTTACTACATCGACTATCTTATAGTCTGACTTGCAAGGTGCTGCTACATCGACTGAGGGTTTGGTTGGGGCAGGCAGTCTATCAAGTAATAAAAAAAAAAATTCCGGTCTTGCATTTTACTTTTTACTTTTCGTCAACAAAACTTTCTGAAAACCAGTTAGGAGTTATTATATATATATATATATATATATATATATATATATATATATATATATATATATATATATATATATATATATATATATATATATATATTTATATATCTCTATATATATCTATATCTATATATATATCTATATAAATATATATATATATATATATATATATATACATATATATATATATATATATATATATATATATATATATATATATATATATATATATATATATATATATATATATATATATATATATATATATATATATATATATATATATATATATATATATATATATACAACCCACGGAATTAGGAAAAATGAGGTCGACAATAATTTGCCAACCTCAATCATTTTAAGGTCGGCATCAGGCTGGCAAAAAAAATTTGATACAAATGTCTTACCATAAAACATAGAAACAAGGTCAGCAATCTTTTGCTGACCTCAAACACTTTTAGATTGGCAGTTAGATCAGCATTGCCAAATGTCGACCCTAATTTCAAGGGTTGAATATATATATATATATATATATATATATATATATATATATATATAAATATATATATATATATATATATATATATTTATATATATATATATATATATATATTTATATTTATATAAATATATATATATATATACTTATAAATACATATATATACATATACATATATATATATATATATATATATATATATATATATATATATATATACATTGTTGCATTTGGAAGTACGTAAAGAAAAAAATGAATCTTATGCCAACAAACACGTCACTTTTGATTAATTTTGACTTTCTTCCAACATTTGTGTGTTGTCAGAAAGTTAAAACCATTAATATAATTACAAAATATTTGTTTTTTAAAAAAACCGCAAAAACGCAAATTTAATTGACCAGAATGTTTTTAAAAACATTCTGAATGTTTTTAATAATATAAACAATGTTTTTATTTTTATTTTTTTTAATAAAATGTTTTTATTTATTTTTTTCTTATAAAATGTTTTTATTTTAATTTTTTTTTACTGTAAATCATGCACGGAGTGTTGCTACATCAACTATCTTATAGCCTGACTCGCAACTAAGTGCTGCTACATCGACTGTCAAACAGCCTGACTCGCAACGGAGTGTTACTACATCGACTATCTTATAGCCTGACTCGCAAGGTGCTGCTACATCGACTGAGGGTTTGGTTGGGGCAGGCAGTCTATCAAGTAATAAAAAAAAAAATTCCGGTCTTGCATTTTACTTTTTACTTTTCGTCAACAAAACTTTCTGAAAACCAGTTAGGAGTTATTATATATATATATATATATATATATATATATATATATATATATATATATATATATATATATATATATATATATATATATATATATATATATATATATATATCTATATAAATATATATATATATATATATATATATATATACATATATATATATATATATATATATATATATATATATATATATATATATATATATATATATATATATATATATATATATATATATATATATATATATATATATACACCTTGCAAGTCAGACTATAAGATAGTCGATGTAGTAACACTCCGTTGCTAGTCAGACTATTTGTCAGTCGATGTAGCAGCACTCCATTGTGAAAAAAAATAAAAATAAAAACGTTTTATTAAAAAAAATAAAAATAAAAACATTTTATAAAAAAAAATAAAAATAAAAACATTTTATTAAAAAAAAATAAAAATAAAAACATTTTATTAAAAAATATTTTTATTTTTTAATAAAATGTTTTAATAAATGTTTTAATAAATATGTTTTAATAAAAATGTTTTAATAAAATGTTTTAATAAATATTTTAATAAAATATAACATTATATATATATATATATGTATATATACATATATATATAAATGTATGTATATAACATAAATAAAGATATATATGGGTCAAATCATTATATTTCAACCAATTTAAAGGAAACTTTGTGGGGCACCATCTCTGATTTTCCTGATTTTTACATATTGTTATGTGCATCATGTAGATAGGTTAAATTTGAAATTTCAGACTTCCAAGTACGACGGTTCTAAAATTAGAGCCTTACAAACATGACACTGTGGCCCCCCTTGACTTACACATGGTCAAAACAGACTACTTTAGAGCTGTATAACTTTTTTCTCACTTTCAACAAGTGTCTCATTTTTTGTAGAACTATTTTCTTGATAGTTCTCTTTTTAAATAAGTGGTTTTTATTAACTTGTGTTAAATTAGAAAAAAAATTATGACCTCCTCAACTTTGGAAAAAATCATAAAATTGCTAAAATATGCCAAAATGAAACTAACTGTAGCATTATTCTGTTCATCCACAATCTTTACTGATAGCCTAAATGAAAACATTTTTTTTTTAAATTCTATTTTATTATAGGTAATCTGTGGTGTTTATGTGGTCTGGACCCCCCCCCCCTCCTACTTTCTAAGGTTACGGGGAGGGGAGGGGGGAGTGGAGGGTGGCACTAATCAAATTCAACTAACTTTTAGTAATTTATTTAACTTTTGTTAATTCCATTTTAAGGCCATTACATTGTATATTTGCTCGAAAATCTGGCACATATTTTTGATACTTACTATCAAAATTTGAATCTTATGGTAAAAGCATAAAAAAATGCAAGATCTAATGGTCTTAACTGTATATTCATTAGAAAATGAATTATGTATGTTTCATGCTAGAAGATGAATGCTTATATCTTTGTAAGTTTGTTGCCCTTCTTCCCCCTTTGATTGGTGCCACCCCAAAACTCTTCCCCTCCCCCTCACCTTAGTAAGTAGGGGGGGGGGGGGAGACAGACCACATAAACACAACTGATTACCTACAATAAAATAGAATTTAAAGAAATAATGGTTTTATTTTGAAATTAATTTAGATATTTAGATATTAAGTACCTAAATATCTAAATTAATTTAGAGACCTGCCCCCTTTATTTGTGTCCCTATCTACTATAAAGACCAGATCAAGAAGAGGACAATCAACCATATCTTTCTTTTTATTAAGAAATGACTTCTAATTAGTTGCACCTTTTACATAGGCCAGTTGGCAGAATAGAGGGGCACTGGTTTCTAGTAACACATACAACTGTTGATGATTGAAAAATAGGGTTATTTAAAAATGTTGGCATTTTTGGTGTGGATTTGACAAGTTTATAATGTTTGCATTTTCAGATAGTAAGTTCTAATGGTCTTATATGCTGATAATCTTAGATCATAACAAAGTGTCAGAAAAATTTACAAGCATCTCAAAATGGCTGAAAATTAGACTTTTTAGGCGAGTGGACATTTTGCTTTTAGATATATTTAAGTTCTAAACTGCAACAAGCTGCCTATATTTTGCCCGTCTATTGCAGACAGTAGTAGCTAATCAGAAAAGCTATCAGTAAAGACTTGTGGATGAACAGAATAATGCTACAGTTAGTTTCATTTTGGCATATTTTAGCAATTTTATGATTTTTTCCAAAGTTGAGGAGGTCATAATTTTTTTTCTAATTTAACACAAGTTAATAAAAACCACTTATTTAAAAAGAGAACTATCAAGAAAATAGTTCTACAAAAAATGAGACACTTGTTGAAAGTGAGAAAAAAGTTATACAGCTCTAAAGTAGTCTGTTTTGACCATGTGTAAGTCAAGGGAGGCCACAGTGTCATGTTTGTAAGGCTCTAATTTTTGAACCGTCGCACTTGGAAGTCTGAAATTTCAAATTTAACCTATCTACATGATGCACATAACAATATGTAAAAATCAGGAAAATCAGAGATGGTGCCCCACAAAGTTTCCTTTAAATTGGTTGAAATATAATGATTTGACCCATATTTTAAATATATTACCGATTTCTCCTTTTTGTCTGCGACCATATGGTGCACTTTCAAGTATTTCATAGCAAATACGAGTACGTTCTGTATCAGTAAAAAATGTGCTAGGATTTTCATTACCCAAAAACCTATAAAATTTAGAAACATAGCAGGTATATAAAATTAGCTAAAAAAAATTCAAATCTTTAACTACAAAAAAAATAAAAACCTTACAAATGAAATTTATCCCCTTGAAAGGTAGCTTTAAAATAATCTGGAAGATTTACAGGAACTTTTTCATAAAATGGATTAGGTAAATGAAATCTAGCTAGCATACGCTCAGACCAATTAATATTTTCTGATTGGCGCAGCTAAAAAAAATTCAAAACAGATTAAAGAAGAAAAAAATTAAAATATTTATAAAAGTATTTACACTCACAGCCAATGGAGCTTTAAAAGATAGTTCTTCAGCATATGATTTTA